>NC_088386.1:59137500-59142500 GCF_037993035.2 Macaca fascicularis
TCATGTTTATCTCTGCATATATGAAGAAAGGAAGTAACAAGTTGCTTCTGAATAATGAAAAGTAGACATTGGTTTTAAAGTTCAAATAGGTGGTGAAAGAACACACACACACACAAACACACACACTAATTTTATATTTATATATATATATTAGAACTTTACTTTAGTGGCCTCAATAGTTCAACAAACTGCGTCCCTTTCACTTTGCAAAATACAGATTCAATGTTCATGCTACCCAATTCTTGCTAAGAAACATGAGAATGGGATTACAGAAGTCTCTTTCTGCTTGGAGTTGGATACCTTTTTAGAGAAAGAAATTCTAAATGTCTCTAAAAACATATTTTCCAACCCACAAATATATTTAAATTTACAAAGACCTATTATAGGAACTAATTTGGATTTTTTTTTGGATGTGTTCTTTTGAAAACTGCATAGCCAAGTACTATGCAACCCATGTAAATTGACCTTGCTATTTTACATAGCATAGCCTCTGGATAGCTTTTATCACTTGCCCAGATGGTGTTTGGCCTATGTATTTTAGTGGAATGGTTTATTTTCTCCTTGATAGGTTTCAAATGCACAAGAAAACATTATACCCGTCTATCTGCATTTGAGTAGAATACAAACTGACTAATAGATAAACATTCCGTGTGAAAGTAAATAGCCTTAAAGTATACTGCCTTCACATTCCATTGATCAGCTCAGTCAGCAAAGTTTTTCATATTGTCACTAATGTTCTAAATATTTGGGAGAGAAGCATGCCAGAAGTGTAGAGTATTTCCATTTGTGTCACATATAAGGTCATTATGAACTACCTCTTGAATTTCTATTGATCCCAATACTGAAGCGGTTTCCTTCACTTCCTTTTTGTCCCTGTTGGAAATGTTACTGCAGTTGGAAAGAAGGGAATTACGGTCTGTAAAGTGGAATGGCTCAATCTCTTAGCCAGACAGTGAGGGATTTGGACTGGCTCATTACCTTACCTTCATTAATAGCCTTCTCCAAATTCTTAGGAGTCAAAAAGAGGCCAAGAGTATGAAGCCCGAATACTCAGTTGTACTATCACCAACTGTACACATTCACTTCCAAGGATGTGGTACCCCACCCCCACTCCAAGTCCCAGAACGGATGGTCAGAATAGAGCTCATTATTAAGCTAGTTTATAGAAGAGCTCATAATGCTTCCATGCAGAATCAAAGAATCACAGGAGAGCACTATCTACTCAAAGGTCAGCCATATCTCCTCCAGCAGATCTTCATTTCTTCAACATGCCCAATTTCCTAAGAGATCAAATCTTGGATTTCGTGAGGCTAAATGAAAACCACATATGACTTCAGCTTCTGCCTAAATACATGGATTTTTGACCACTCGTATCTCAAATTAATTTTTAAGTCACTCAGAGCTCTAATTTTTAAGTCATTTAAAGCTAAAAGCCAAGATGTATGACTTCAATTTATTTTCAGTTTAATAAATGAGTGTAAAACACAATAGTGCAGTCACATATTTGGTATTAAATCTTAGTAGCCACAAAAAATGTGGGTCAATATTGGATTTTCCAAAGTTGTCTAAATAAGACTGGGTTTGTCAAAACTTGCCAGACGCTTTCAAGTGAACACAGCATGTTGGCGGAAATGAAATGCAATGTCTAAAAGTCAGAAAATAGGTCAGCACTGTGCAAAAGTAAACTTGTCAGTGAGATCAATATGAACCTACAAGTTAATGTGGATATTAGAATTTCCTTACAAGGGATGTGCAGGGTAGACCCAGAACACGATTGTAGCATTTATTCACTTGTGAAAAGCAGAGGGCGTATTTAAGTATTATTTTTTGTATCCTTAATGAAAGGCACTGCTTTTTAATACGGAATATTTATATTTAAGCACAGTTTTAATTGACAGAATGTCATAGTAAATTAAATTCTGGTTCAACTGCTCAGTTTTTAGCAACTTAAAAAATAAAAAAGGGGAGTAAAGATCAAGTATCATAAAATTTCAGAAACAAGAAATCCCTCATTAGCTTTCTCTATGTTAAGTGTTTCAGAGAATAGGACATTGTGGATAAGAGCAGTAAAAACTTTTGTTAAGGAAAAACAAAAACAAAAACAAAAACAAAACAGAAAGACCTTTCTTGGGGCTTCTCATTGCATTTATTTAAATTTTTAAAAAAATGTACATCACTTATTTATTGAATACATAAAATGCCAGTGCTTTGCAACAGTTTTGTTACTGCATCTCTAAACTAAAAAAAGAAAAGGGGAAAAAACCCAGGAAAATACATTCAAAAGGCCAGGCTGTTCTGCTTATGCATGGGCAGTGGCTGTGGAAAGCTACAGCCTGCACTGTGACTGTTCAGAAGCATTGCCAAACATCAGCCCACTATCAACGAAAGGTTGGACATAAAGCATTAAAGGATACAAAGAACAACTTGACAGAGAGCAGGAGAGAAACAGGAAATTAAGAAAAATGCCACTTATGTCATGGGTGGGGGTGGGGCTGGTAGACTGAAGTGGAAGTAAGCATAAATGCTGATGTTTTTGTAAACTAGATTTATGGTGAAAGACGGAAGAACACAAAGGAACATGTTTGGCAAGCTACATTGCAGTGTGTGTGTCCGCTTCCAATTTTCTACTTTACTTTCCAAGAGAAATGCAACAAAACTGAGGTAGAAATAAAGCAGGAGCACTACAGCCCAGATTTCAAAATGAGAAGCAAAATTGCACTGACAAGAGTGGAGTCAAAAAGAAGGGGAGGAGATGGAGAGGTTCTTTGTGGATATATATATATATATATATATATATATGTATGTATGTATGTATGTAAGTTGGTTGGTTGGTTTTTGTTTCTATTTATTTGTGTGTTTGTTTTGGTTGCTATCCTCTGCATTCTATCAAATAGCACGGCAAGTCTATAAGCTAGATTAGTGAATAGAATGACACCATTCCCAGCAGTTTTAAGAGAGAACTTGAAAACTACCACCACCATCACCACCACTACCACCTATGCAACAAAAAGGCAGTCATAGTTTTTAGGTACTGTGACTTTCAGGGTCCTAAACAGGTCTTGTGGCTGACAGGTCTAGACACTAACACAAACTGAGTAAGTAGCTTTCAATTAACCAGTGTACCTTTTAAGAACATTTTCACTTAATTATCAAGGAGCAATGTACTAAGAACTCTTGCAGTTATTGACATAAAGAATTATTCTGCTCTGGTTAATTCCCCATAATTAGTAAAAGAACTTAAAAAAATCCTTCCATTTCTACTTTAAACTGTAAATATTCAGTTGTATCACACTTCAGTATTTTTCTGGATACATTCAAAGTAATTTTCCTTGCTATTTTCCAATCGTTGAGGTAAACATACATTTTAATATAAAGTAACATTGAAGCCTATCCTATTACTCTCAGCAGTACATAGTGCTTTCAACACATTCCTTTGAGGTACTGTACAAATCACAATCACTTTCCTGAGTTTTTGCAGACAAGAACATTAAAAGAAATGAACTGCAGAAATTAAGGTCCAGATTACCGTTACCCTGTTTTACCTGTTCTTAGCTTAATACTGCAGAACAGACAGGATTGAGGAATACTGTTGCTCTTAAAATGGCAAAAATCTGGTTTTCTGTCATAACACAACTGTTCATCTCTTTAGTCCAATAATGTTTGAAGTTAAAGCTCTTTATATTAGCACATGCCACCAATGTAATTGTGAGGCAAACAAAAAAATAAAGCACCACTCCAGGCACTTGACAGCAACTAAATCTCGAGAACAGCAGAATGGAATCAACACACGAGGTTCATGTCCTTCTGAAATCAACACACTTGCACCTTGCTCCTTGGTGAGTGTTGTCTAGCTTGAACAGAACTGAGCATCCATATAACTTTCTGTCATCTGGGGCTTTCAAATCAGAAGCTCTCATTTGATGCACTTTTCCTCCAAATCTACCCTGACTCTAAAGATGCAACTTAATCGTCATCTTCCCCAGTACCCTTTGCAATTTAAACACTACTGGAAAGGGGCTCTATTCCCTATGTAGCAGGTTTTATGTGTGTGTGCCAACATTCATTACATTTTTTTTCCTAAAGAACTTATCACTGACTGCAACCAAACATTTTGTTCCATTCAACATACATATCAAGCTCCTTTTGAGATATGCTAGGCTGAATCTTGCAGAAAGCATTTTCAAAGTCTTGATATGTAACGGGCCTCAACTGGCTGGGCATAATGGCTGAAAGGTCTGTGGCTGGCATGGCATGGAGGGGGCCCACCACTGCTTCCTGACACAAATGAGCCACGTCTAGTCCAGAAAAGCCTTCTGTGCGCTGGACAAGCAGTGCAAACTCCTTGTCATTGAGACAGTAATTGTGCTGTGAGAGCAGTTGTACTATTATCTGGTGCCTCGCTGTGCTGTCAGGAAGTGGGATTAAAAGTCGTTTCATGAAGTACCTCCGAAGGGATTCATCTATTTCTTCTGGTTTACTGGTGGCACAAATTACTACGATTTGGTCCTCAGCCGAAATTAGTACAGTGTCCAGTTGCATCAGAAATTCGGTTCTCATCCGACTCACTGGACTGTGTTCCTCATTCACTTGAGAGGAGAGAAGCATGTCAATGTCACTAACAAAAATCACCGAGGGCTGGCGACACCTGGCCACAAGAAAAGAGGCATGGATAATTTTCTCTGCTTCTCCTAACCACTTGGCGACTAGTCCAGAACCGGCAATTTTGAAAAATGTGGCCCCCAGCTGACTAGCGATGCATCTGCCCAATAATGTTTTGCCTGTCCCCCGAGGTCCAAATAAAAGGATGCTCCGAGGTAAGGCCGTCAGTCCACTGAATGCGTCTGATCTCAACACTGGCCATAAAACCTCCTCTTTAATGACAGCCTTCACCAGGTCGAGACCAGCAATGTCATTCCAGTCCACTGGAGGTCCTTGGGTGATAATCTCATTGGTTACCAGGTCGATGAGGTGCGTGTCAGTATTCTTCAGTTGCTCGTCCA
>NC_088386.1:59147500-59332500 GCF_037993035.2 Macaca fascicularis
CAAAATTATTTTTGTTATTATTGTTATTGTGTTCATTGGTGGTGATATTTCTGATATGAAATGGAACAAAACCACTGAGCCAAATGTTTTCTGAACAACAAAAACACCCTGCTTTGTTTGATTGTATTACAGTTATCTGTGAGTCAGAAGCAATACACTTGTGTCACTTAACTTGGCACTCAAATAATAGGATGAGTTTTACAAACAGCTTTTATATGGTTTCTCTTCAGAACATGGAGATGAATCTCAGAAACAATACTATTTTAACATTATTAGAAGCATGACTTTAGAACAATAACTCCTACTGTTTGGAAATAGTTTAAAAAGGTACAGTAAAAATTCAGAAAACAGTGGAAAGTAAGAAAAAATAGTTTTTAAAGATAATTGAAGAACTGTTCCAAAACATCAATTTTTATTTTTGAGAGGATCAGAAAAATCTTAATACAGCTGGCAAATTTCATCATGCAATGTGTTTTTTTGAAAATACACAATCTAATCGAAAATTGCTTTTAAGATAATTTGTTACACAGGAATGACAGGTACTACAGTAAAACATCTGAGCATTGTTCATATTTTATTGTTATGGGATGAATCCATGTATATATAAATGAACAAATCTATATTTCCTACATAACTGGATAGTACGGATAACATTTGCCATTCTTACCATTACTGACCATTTGATAACTTTGGTTTAATTAATAACCAGTTACTGCCTTGTTACTTTACTTTTTCCATTTTTCTCTTCAACTAGTTTTGAAACAAAACTACTATAGCATCCTCTAAAGTTCTGCCACAGCTGTAAAATTTTAAACAGTAATAGAGAAAAATGAAGGATATAAAAGCAAATTTCAAAATGAGAGGAAAATTGGAAATAAAAGGTTAGGTCTTCTAGAATCTGTTTTTAGCATACATTCATAGAAATATCAATGTGAGGCACTCACTACCCACCCCACTCCTTATATACGTGTACTATTCAACAGTTCATCAGGTCTAAAATAGTTACTCCCTTTTACAATGGCCCCATAGGGTAATTTTGGCTACTAGGGGCTCTGCCTTCATTTGTAGGTTTTCTCAGACTTCCCAAGGGCAGGGACCTGAGGCAAACACCTGCAGGCATGGCAGGTTTGCCTGATCTAAAGCAGATGCATAGCACTCACACAGGACTGCATGACATTACTACACCTATTACATTTCTTTGAGCTATTGCACCTCTGAACCTTTCATTATTTTTTAGCATTAAAAAAATTAATATAATATTAACAAGGGTTTCTCTGAAAGATAATCACTACTGGGGTAAATACTGTAAAGTAATTATAATACTTTATAGCCTCTTCGTTGTGATGCAACAGATTTATCATCTCTTGGGTTGGAAATGGCAGAACTAATGTACAAAGCATTCCAAATTTCCAGTAGAAAGTAGAAAATTCATTGGCTAAAAATACAGGTCTATGAAGTGAAGAACCTTCTGAGGACTGTACACCTCCTGGCACCGCAAACTGGCCCAGTGCAATATCTACTCATTATCATTCTTCAAGGGGAGTGACGACCAAATGAAATGTTTGAGGAGACCCACACAGCCTTGTCTGCCCATCCTCATAAGCCAAGAGGCCAACACAGCATTAGCTAGTATTACTAGTACTAACTCATTTGGTCTGGAAATTTCTTCAAGCTATTCCCTGATAATTCTTGGCTTTAAAATATGGCATAAAATCTACAGGTAATAGAAAGGGGAAAAAGTGAGGAAGAAGCACTGAAATTATGTATCATTTTTACCTAATTTTCTTCCATCTTTAGTGGACCAAAACTAGAAGATTTTTATAAGCTGAATGTAATAGAGGGGCTGTCAAATTTTAACTTTAGTTCATAAAAGATGAACTATGTACAAAGCATTGTGGTTCAGTGCTAAAAAGGAGGGTCCATTTGTCTATAAGGTGATGAAACCTTTTCAGCTCCCTTTTTCACAAGTTCACAGTCTAAATTCTCCAAAATTAGACTCTTTGATTTTAGAGATTAACAGAACTTTAAAATGACCTAACCATTCCAGACATCCTCACTTTTAGATTGATGTTTCACTTATAATGATGTCTTACAGGACTCGATACTATTCTGCATAATATAGTATTTTATTTGGAACCATTGATAGATTGTTGGGATAGAAAGGGACTGAAGGAACATAAAGATGGTTCTAGAATTTTGTTTCACAGGTGAAAATTCCAGCCTGTAGAATCAGGCCACTGGCAGCATTGCTTACATTATCACTTATTTGTTCTAATCTTGGTTAAGTCACTTAAGCACATCACACTCACTTACTCAGCTGTAATATGTGGACAATAATGGTATTATTTAACCTTACTGTATTGCTATTAAGATTACCTGAATAATATTTTGTGAAACTACTTCCCAATTGTGAACTGCTACACAAACATTTCTTAGTATTCTTTTATTTTGAAAAAGCCAGGGTGCATTAAAGACAAAACAAAACAACACTGGCTAGACAGAAAAAAAGTAAAATCACTCCCAGAATTTACAAATCAGTTTTCCTTCAACCTCAAGACAGCAACTGAAAAGGAAATTTTCCAGTGGGACTGTTGGTTCCAAGAAAGATATAGAAATGCTCTTGTTCTGAGCAAAACACAGAGCATAATCTGTTTAATCAAAAAGGTGTCAACGCTTCCAAATGTTTTCATAGTATTTTATTTATTTTTGATGTTTCCTGTGACTCAACATTTTAGAGATCAAAACTAAGAAATAAAGTACTTAGAGGTTTAAAACTAGTTAAAACTGTTAAAACTCATTTTAAAACCTGCAGTTTCAAAATAAGATATTCTAATTATATAACAATACTGTCAAATAATTTTTTCTCTTTAAATCACATTTTCACACCTCAAGACTCCAAATTATAATACATTTTGCAGCACCCTTCTCAACCCATTCCATCTTATTTGCATAAAACAATGCTTTTAAAAAAAAACAATTATGAAGGCATTTCTGCCCAAATAGTTCTTAGTAAATATAGTTCAGATACCTCACCCTCTTACAGAGAAATTGCAACCTGACAGCCTGAGGGTAACATATACCCTGCAACTGTGTTTTGTTTGGCCGGCTTTAAAAATCACTCTACTTTTTGTTTTAAAAGATCTGTCTCAAAAAACAAAACAAAACAAAACAAAAAAATCCCTGTATTTCCGTATTTCCCATTTTTCAGACAAAATCTTACAACATTTCATTCTTGCCTGGCAACAGCTGTCTGATTCTGGGGACCAGCTCCCTCCTTGGGGCATATCCTACCCTTTCCACTTTGTCATGGTGCTCCTACCCCCATGACAATGTCAGGTATTTTTATGGTATCTACCAGGTCACGCAGGCATTTAAATTTAGGACTCCACTTTAAAGCTTCAAGCTCCAGTTTCTTCACTTACGTACCTTTTCTTGAAATCTAGAAAGTATACAGCTCTAAAAGTTAAAAACCTTTTCCAAATACTTTTTTTTTTTTTTTTTTTTTTTTTTTTTTTTTTTTTACGATAAGAGAGTTTCCCTGCCCTCTTACAACACAACACATGGGAAATAATTGATAATTTTCTTATTGATTCAGTGTCACTAGTACAGCAGTGTGGAATGACGAATAATGAATGGTATCTTAAAAAACTGGTCTCAGATGCTGTTTAAGTGTTCCCCCTTTGCCGTAATTTGTCAGATATTATTTTTTGCTATTTTCCTATCCATTTTCACCATTCCTAATGTACTCCTTTGCATGTGCTGTATGTTTGATACCACGAACCAAAGCTTAATTTAACAGTGAGGGAAGCATCTTCTCTTAGTCAAATACATGAGCATTAGTACAACTTTTATAAGGTTATTTAAGCTACTCCAAAGTTATGCATCTCATTTCCTACAGAAAGTTGTTGGGTAGATGGTATCCAGGTAAGCAACAGATCTTGTTGTCTAAATGTCATTATTTTGGGGCTTAATAAAAGCCTGTGTTTAATGTTACAGGCACCATGACTTGGACTAGGATGGTATTAATATATACTCTGTGTTTAAACTAAACTTGTAGGTAGCTTATGATCTGAATTGGGTTCTCTACAATACATTAAATTGTATCCATAGCAAGAAAATATTCACCCAACAAATATGACCAACTGTAATGGTGACTATTTTTGCCAATATTTCATATGGAGGATAGAACTTGATATGCAAGGGTCCTATCTGTCATTATTTTTAATTTGCAAGAAAATGGCTTGCATTTATGAGAATGAATGCATAAGCATTATGCAAAGCAAATTTCACTGATGAAGGAAATATCATATTTAGACCACTGAGCCTGGATTCACTATATGATCAGGACAGAAACCGTATCATTTAAAGCAACCCAGGAAATCATGATCATAATTCAAACAAGTCATTTTCCCTTAAAATTTCCTATACTTAAAGTATACAGGTGAACATATTATCACACTCACACACAAATCCATAGAGTTTAAAATTATAACTTAGATCTATGCTTTCTGGGTGGGGGTAGGTTTTTTAAATGTTTCCGTGTAAAATTTTTGAATAAGAATCTAAAACCAAGTAAAAAAAAAAGTGTCCAAAACTGTGTATATTTTATGGTAAGTTATTCAAAAGGATACATGAGGATGCTTGTGCATGCAATTTAAAATATACAAATAATTCACACTCTAAATCTTCCTAAGTGTGAGGTGTCATTAACTGTTGTAAGGGAAAGAGTCCGAGGTAAAAGAGCTAATTTTCCCATATTTAAAAAATGTTATTTTGTTTATGCTACCTCTGTGAATTTTAGGCAATTTATAATCTGTTTAAATAGCACTTTGTAGTTAACCTTTAAAGTTGTCACTTTGCAGCCTTTCATTTCTCATGCCCTCTCTTTCCTTCTTCCATATACATTTTTCAATCCATTAAGGCCATCTACCCTTCCCCCCAGATCATCAGGACATACCACGTATGTCCATAGGGACTCCAGTGGCTAATGAATATGTATGTTCTGTGTCACAACAGAGCACTACCCTTGTTCTGCAGTATCAACCCTCTTATGTGTGTAAATAACAGGTGAGCTGTAGCATGCACGGATAAATGGGGTTAACACAACCTGAGAGCCCCACGCTATATTCATAGCATCCGGCCTGTATGATTGATCCATAAATGGAGTCCCAAATGCCAAAAGTATTATGCATTTTCTGAGTGTTTTGAAACTTTATTTTTAAAAGTATTTTGCAGAGATAATTGTCATCATCCTGAGAGTCTGAGGTTATTCTAGTTGATTCTCAAAATACTGTTTTGCCATATAAAATATATTTGCATTTTTATTTAAGAAACATCTGGCATGATACCAACTTTGAATTATGACACGGCTGGTATATTGCATCAATCATAATCCTAAAATGGTATACTAACCACTATGTGCACATACAACTCTGTGTAAATATTTGTGTGTGTGTGTGTGTTCTATTTCAACTATCTAAATGCAAAGCCCAATGTAGTTATATTTAAACTGAACTCTATTCATGTTTTGCCCAATACGCCAAGCTGAAAAAGGTCAATAAACAAACTAAGAAATCTTCCAAACCCCATAACCTTGCTTAAAATGGAATTTGCATTCATCTACTTCTCTCTGTTCCTCTGGAACCACACTCTAAAAAGACAGTTTACGTAAGACAAAATAGATATATCTCTGCTTATTTAAGATTGAGTGTTTTCTCATGTAATTAGACAAAAGAGTAAGAATGTTATTCACATGTTAAGGATAAAACTGTTCAACCATTCTCCTTAAAAACTCTTTGCTTTAGGTAACTCTAAAGTATGCAAAGCCCAGACAAAATTTGTTTAGGTTATTTATGCATTTTTCTCTTTTTGGCAATTCGTGTATTAATTTTTAATGCAATAGCAAAATAATGTCTTGGACTTTGAAAAAAAAAATCTACAGTCAGGGCTGGGTGACATAGTGCATTAATTCAGTGTCCTTCACTCCTGGGACCTGTGTATAATTTAGTCCAGCCTGAAGAAAATAACTTTGATCTGAAGGTAGTGGAAAAAGCTACATATGAAATGAGTTTTGGTGGGTTATGTGTTGTTTTTTTTTTTTCCAAATAAGATGTTGTAAGAAGATAAACTGCTTTAGAATACAACCAACACAGCCCAGGATTAAAAGTGAAGAGCTCTTAGCAACAACAGTAGTTTCCTCATCTCTTCATTTTCACCACCCTGCCCCCTTCTAGAGTCTGGTGAAATAGACCTGAGAATCACCTATAATTGGGATCCTCTGATTTCCAGATAGACTGAACATTGTTAAGGTGCAGTGTGAACGACAGTCCAGTCATTAGCGCAGTTGGCTCTTCCATTTGTAAAAACAAAGAAGGCTGCATAATGAGCAGAAACAGGAGAGGATAACAGCATCTTCAAAGGAAGTGGCATTTCCTTTCCTGGAGAGGGTAGCCAATAACCTAATCCATGGGAAACAGTGGGAGGGACTACAAGTAAAGAAATTGTTTCTTGAGATCCCATCTCTGCAAAATTTCATCTACTATTATGATGGAAAATGCCATTATGTTAAAAAAAAATTTAGGCTTTGGCTGAATTGAATAAATGGCTGATCCAGTCCTGTGTGTATTAATCACATGAAAACCATACAGATTCCTCTTCTCATGGTTCTCCAATTAATTCCAATCCAATTCTCTTCTGTTGTAAATAAACATGGTTTACTTTGTCTCTAATATAGCAACTAAAATTAAAGGTGCTCTTCACAAAAATTAGCGGGGCATGGTGGTTAATGCCTGCAATGCTACTGGGGAGGCTGAGGCACAAGAATAGCTTGAACTGGGGAGACGGAGGCTGCAGTGAGTTGAGATCATGTCACTGCACTCCAGCCTGGGTGACACAGTAAGACTGTGTCTCAAAAAATTAATAATAATAAAAGTGCTCTCAATATTGTTTTCAGTGGAGTTAAAGGCATAAAGATGTTGTTTTTTCCAGATGGTCTATACTATTGTAAAATTTTATACTTCTTATTGATGATTATGACTATTTTATTGGCCTCTTTAGTAATGGATAAGTACCAGTGTTTGCTGATAATTTTAGAAGACAGGGAGATTTTTTCAGCCACATTTTAATTATTTATTTATGTAGTTGTTGTTGTTATTATTATTATTATTATTATTATTTGAGACAGGGTCTCACTCCATCACCCAGGCTGGAGCATGGTGGCACGATCTTTGCTCACTACAAACTCTACCTCCCGGGCTCAAGTGATCCTCCAGCCTCAGCCTTCAGAGTAGCTGGGACTACAGGCCCATGCTACCATGTCCGGTTAATTATTGTATTTTTTTTGGTAGAGACAGGGTTTCACCATATTACCCAGGCTGGTCTCAAATTGTTGGACTCAAGCGATCCACCCATCTTGGCCTCCCAATGTACTGGGATTACAGGCATTAGCCACCACACCCAGCTCAGCCACATTTTTAAACTACCAGATAATTTAAAAGAAATATCATTTTAAGTGTGCCAGTTTTAGTTGTTTATATTAAAAGAGTAAGTCAAATTCTCCCTGCTACCTCTTTAAATCATGTGCCTCTTCATAGCACATAACTTCCCTAAGCAACATGAAAACCCAACTCTGTCTAGAACCATGAAATAATACAGGTAGGCTACACAAAAATTCAAATCTGGGTGCCAGTATGTGCGTATGTAAGCTTATGACTGCAGGTGTGGAAAGGCTACAGAGAATATAAGGGAAAGAATGACAGAGAGAAGAAAGATTTTTAAAAACCGTTTTTATCCTAAAAATGATCTATGCCTTACTAGCTTTATTACTGATAATCCAAGAAACCAAAGAACATTCTAAATTATTTAACTAACTTATGCACATATTTTTTTTTTTATCAAAACTAAGCATCATTTAAGGTTTTCTTTGGCTATATATTTATTATTTGTGGCTTAAACCAAGTCAAAAACCTTAAAAAAATTCCGCACTTATAAAACTCCATATCTTATTGGTGATTTCAAAATGTATGATGAATCCTGATTTCCTTAATTGAATACCCATTTTTGGTAAGGTCTAGGTTTACATGAAAAGCAAATAATTAATTAAAATACATAATTGAGTTAGATGGGAAAGCACCCCTATTATTACTATAGAATCATGTTTGTGTTTTCTATGCAATACTTTTCTCCTTTTAAAATAGAATAGACAATTAATAGAATTAATGGTGAATCATAGGTCTAAAAGTAAATTCCTAATTTTTGAACTGACATACTTAGAACCAGTATCCTTTTAAGCAAATGTTTTTAAAAGCACCAGAATGCCTCCTAAGAGTACTGTAATTTTGTTTATAGTTTACTTTCAATCTTCTGGCTATTATATGATCACTTAGC
Organism: Macaca fascicularis; assembly: GCF_037993035.2. Taxonomy (NCBI): domain Eukaryota; kingdom Metazoa; phylum Chordata; class Mammalia; order Primates; family Cercopithecidae; genus Macaca; species Macaca fascicularis. Next base: position 59,155,886 of record NC_088386.1, read on the forward strand.
TAACTTGTAAAGATTTTTCTGGTGAGGATGTTGTATTGTGACTTCTGTTTATTTAGTGCTTCTACACCCAGCCACTGTTTTCATATTTTACTTTAGAAATTATTTTATCCAGTTCAATGTCAAATCATACTATGCTCTAAAAAAATCTATTCAAAAATATAGCATAAAATAATGTATTGCATCCCTGTCCATAGCTTCCAGAAGCATTAAAATGTTACTGGAGTACCCAATGACAGCAATGACAGCTTAATCACTTAAAGGCTTTTTACATTAACAGGTTTTTTTTTTTTTTTTTCTATTTGAGTACTAATATTCAGGCATGATTTGATATGAAGTTACTTGTTAAATACAGCTAAATAACACACTTTAAAAAAATATCAAAATCAAGTTTGGCACCTAATGAACATTCCCTTATGCTTTCTGAAATACTAGTGCACATTCATAAAGCTTTGTTTTTTTCATTTTTTCTCACCCAATATATGTATTTTAAAAATTAGTCTGATAATTAGCATGCATGGTGCAATAGCTCCCTGTACTGTTTATGATTTTAAGTAGAAGATCCATGGATAAAACATAATTGAAAGGTGAGCCTATTAATCTGGAGAATAACCTCCACAAACCAAATAGGAATGAATCATCTTTAAGCCTCTACCTCATTTATAGCTTTATATTCCTAAGAAGAAGAGGTAGATAAAAAAAACAAAAACAGAGAGACACAAAAGGTGACCTTATTTAGACATATTAGTCAAGGCAGCCTTTGCTGTTTTTAAGCAAACATGATTGTGACTCCACTTTGTCCATCCAGTTTTCCAGTGTGTAAATTGGATGATGACTTGGACAATTCTCTCTTCATTAGTGAGCTGTGGAAAGGAAATACAGAGGTGGCTTTTTCTGTTTTAAACTCTGCAGTGTCTTGTAGCTGGATTCCAAAGCATCAAGGAAAGATTACATATACATATATATGTATATATAATCTATTTTTTTCCGTAGACAAGCTGTCGTAATTGAAATGAAGTCTAATCAGACTCATTACTGTTTTCAGCAATTTGCACCACCAAAGATGCTTATTAGGTAACTGTGTTTAATAAACCACTCTTTAGAAAAATACCAGTAATGAGCTCTTAACAGCCAATCTTTAGCGTGAATGTAATGTGAAAAGTGTTCCTAGCGCTGAATAGATTTTCACATTTAGTAGTGTCATAATTAAGCTCCATGAATTGGTTGCTGTGATGTTAGATTTATTGCAATAATCTCTTTTTTCTATTTTAAATATACTTGGAAATACAGTTATCTTCTATTAGAGCTGGGTTATATTCATCGTACAGCAAATTTTAGGCTAGTGCCAACTTAGTCAAGAGGTTTTTCAACTGAGGACTTGTTAACAAATGGTAACCAAGAATTTTATGACTGATAATTGATATTAGCTATCAAGTCTTTCTTTATCAGTATTCCTATGCTTCAGAAAAAAGTCTTCCAGTCATTGGATTATACATGAAAATGTATCCCAGATATAAATATATTCTTATCATTAAGAGGGAAAATGGCATTTCTATCACTAGGCTAAAACATTAAAAAATTGACATTCTGAAAGGAACATCTGAAGAAATGTCATTTTTTCATAATAGCAGATATAAATAACATTATATTGCTTTATTAGATATTGTTGTTAAAAAGGTGAATACCATTTCCCTCCCTGATTCTTCCTTTTTTGCAGCACTATTTACTAAGCTCTTAACATTAAAGGACATTATTGTGGCTATATATTATTTATATGCACTAAGGGTGGTCATGAGAGTTAGCTAGGCTTCTTATTGATAAGATAGAAAAAAAACCCCACTGTTATATACCTCTGAGGACAAGAGTTTTTCTATGCAAGATGATGCATGTGCTAAAATAAGTATATTATCTATAGAAAGTATGTTGATTATTCCATTAATAGAATATATCTTGAGGGATATCCTTATATACATATAATGATTACACAGAAGAAATTGAACATTTTTATCATTTTGGAGGACAACTAAGTAAGTCTTATCCGAACCTCTTCAGCTTGTAGTAATGAAATGCAACCTCTCACGTGGTAACATAAATATCTTTTGCTTACTAAAAACAACCCAAAAGATGACACAATCAGTTTTGAAATGAGATTCTGGACATTCTGAAATGAATCCATAAAGAGAATCAATAAATGCAAAAGTACAAAAAATAACAAGAGACCAAGAATTTATACCCATTCATGATGAAATGTTAAGAAGGATTCTGTTACTGAATGATTCCTCTCCCAATGCAACCTTTCTTTCTTCTAACCTGGCAAGCTTCACGACTCCTAATTGAAGCCAATAAGCCTCCATAACTGTTTTCAGCTTTCTGAATCAATATGGCCATGAGAACCAAGACTGTCAAATTAATGACTTGTTTCATCTGATTTTTTGGAATGCACTTCTTTGAATTACAAAGTAGAGAAGAAACCAAACTCATTCCCTTGTGAATTGGTATAGCTTTCAGATCAAAATGTCTTCCTGTTTCTTTAAGTCTTGAATAAATCTGTATTAAGAATGACAAAAGAAAAAAAAAGCAGATAAAACTACTATAAAACCTATATGCTGCATCTTTAAGTTACACACAGCTAGACTATTAAAAAACAAATAAACAAAAAACTAAGGGTTCACTTCAATGCCTTGTGACTTCTTACAACCTTAAATTACTTCATGAATCATGTGAGGTATGAACGTTTTATAAAAGAGAATGTATGCTTAGTATGTTTGCTTTTATTACAAAAGACAAGAGACCACAAAATGTTAAATAATAATAATAATAACACCATAAAATCATTTTGGTGGATTTAAAAAATAACTTTCCATATGATAAATTTAGTTTTAGTTATGAATTTTAGTTAGAAATTGAGTGTCTATGTGAGAAGTGTCTGAACCAGAGCAACTTCATCTTGAATAAGGATTGGGTGAAGTAAGGCTGAGGCCTACTGGGCTGCATTCCCAGCAGGTTAGGCATTCTTAGTCACAAGATGAGATAGGAGGTCAGCACAAGATGCAGGTCATAAAGACCTGGCTGATAAAACAGGTTGAGGTAAAGAAGCCAGCCAAATCCCACTAAAACCAAGATAGTGACAAAAGTGACCTCTGCTCGTCCTCACTGCTCATTATACGCTAATTATAATACATTAGAATGCTAAGAGACACTCCCACCAGTGCCACAGCAGTTTACAAATGCCTTGCCAAAGTCAGGAAATTACCCTATATGGTCTAAAAAGGGGAGGAACTCTCAGTTCCAGAAATCGTACACTCTTTCCCAGAAAACTCATAAATATTACACCCCTTGTTTAGCATATGATCAAGAAATAACTATAAGTATACTCAGCTGAACAGCTTGTACTCCCACTCTGCCTATGGAGTAGGCATTCTTTTATTCCTTTGCTTTCTTAATAAACTTGCTTCCACTTTATTCTATGGACTTGCCCAGAATTCTTTCTTTCGTGACATCCAAGAACCCTATCTTGGGGTCTGGATCAGAACCCCTTTCTAGTAACACCTACTTAACAGCTATTTCATCAGGATCTAACCATGGATTATATAGATAGTTGGCAGAATTTACAACTTAATTTGCAGTTTTAATTTCTAACTTGAGAGACAAGCTAGGGAGGATGGATATATGCATGAAACAGATTCTAGTGCAGAGAACAAACAACTCATAAATACACATGATCATGTAAGTCAAGGGATGGGTCAATTGGGCATAATAAAATGGTAATGGTAATGGGGAGCATGTTAATCCAGTAAGACTTTTGGACGAAGTGGGTTTTATACTTGAGCTTTTGGACCTAACATGCAGACATCTGCCAAAAGACACAGAGAAGTAATACACTCAAGTTTCTTCTCAAAATGAATTAGAGCTTATTAATCCTTAACACTGTCAAGGACATACAATACCAAGTATCAGCCTTACCATGCTTACCACTTACTCAGTTTCATCACTTGCCATGTTCCTGAACTAAAAAAGATTAAGCAAACATCCTTCCATATATTTCCATGAAACAAACAAACAAGCAGCAGACGAGCCAAAATGAAACCTGAGCATTCAACTTCTTTTACTAGATCTTTTAAGGCTTTAAGTGTAAGGCTTACTATCCCCCGTCGCTCACCTTTGGCTTTAGCATGTGGGCCAGTGAGTTCCCTTCTTCTCTTCCCTGCTTTCAAGTAGTTTATCAATTATGAGAATATAGGTTACAGAGAAAATATATCATAAGTCTCAAAATTAGAATACAAAAACTCCGCCCTCGACTCTCTGAATCTTGATAGCTTTTACTATCATTAGAAGAAACAAATAGGATCAGTTGGCTACACAGTTTAAAAAATGACAAATGGCAATCACGGTCTAATAAATCCAAGTGCCTACTATTACATGAGAATCTTGCCCGAAGTACTAGGGAATATACAGTCTGGCTCTGGTGGAGTTTGCAATCTATCTTTAGGGGAAATTTAGCAAAAAAAAAAAAACAAAAAAACAACCAAACCAAAACAAAACAAAACAAAAAAACCAGTTCCAAGTCTAATAGAGAGAGGTGGCTATACAGAGGAGCTAATAGTTGAGGTATATCTTGGACACTGAATAGAATTTCACCATTTAGAATAGAGAGAGAGGAGGTTTCCTGCCTTTGATAAAAGTTGGTCAAAAGCACGATGAAGCCAAGTATGCATGACAGGTTCTGGAAACAGAGTAGTTTGAGATTGTTAGAAGATAGGTCAGAAGTATATGTCTATGCATGGGGGGACCAGATAGAGGTACATATGAAGCTTGAATTCAGATTGCAAAGGGACTTGGATGTTTGGACTTCCTCTTACTGTCAACATAAGGTGCTGCTCTGATTTGTTCTTAAGCAATGTATTAATAATAAAAATACATAGGACAAATTCAAGGGGAAAAATAAGCAGGGTCTAAACTTAAGCAAGAGGAAGGAAAAAAATTCACAAAAGATTTCAGAGGCGGAGTCAAAAGGATGAGATAACCAATTCTATTTGGAGGAATGAAGGAAAGGAAAGGGGGCATTTAAAGGAAATCATTGGAAAAATAAAAAATATTTGTGAGATATCTGTCCATTGGCTAATAAAGAGATTGTGGTGGATACTGCATTTAATCCTCAAAATGCCAGAGAGGGATTTTTATTACCCTTTATATATGATGAAACAGCTTCCTCAAATCTAAGGAACTTTCTTAAGGCTAGCCCAGAGCTAAAGTTGCAAACTGGATCATGTGCACCCAAATTGCTACAATTTGTCTCTCCTTGGAGAACTACTGGAAGGGTTTTAGCTTGTACAAGCAATGGGTTGGCTGCTGGAAAGATGGAAGAGAAGTCCAAGCTTTACAAGGAGGTTTGGGAGTCTTAAGCATATGGGAATCCATTGAAACTATGGTAATGGAAGACAGAGTAGAGAGAAAGTGTGTAGAATAAGAATAAAACTCTTGGGTTATACAAATTTTAAGGAGTAGGAAATGAGGACTGGAAAGGCATTTACAGAATACAAAGAGAAAAAATAAAGTAGAGAACACGCTGTTGCAAAAGACAAGTGAGGATTTTCAGACAGAGTGTTTAATTGTAGCACATACATCAGAGAAGTCAAGTATGATTAGGAAAGAAAACAGGCAACTAACAGGCTTGAGGTGATTTGTGGGAGAGCAGTCTCAATGCAAGGTGGGATCAGACGCCATGGTGAGTTGGTGATGCAGGAAATGGGTTGTGAGAAAGTGAGATGGCGAGCATGAGAGGATTTTCCTCATTGATAACCATCTTAAGAAAGATGGGCCGTAGGTTAAGGAGCAAAGATGTGGCAGGGGATTTTTTTAAAGGATATGGAGAAAATCTGATCATTATCCTAGACAAAGGGTCAGTAAACTATGTCAAATCTAGCAGGCCAAATCCAGTGTTGTATCTTCTGTAAATAAAGTTGTATTGGAACACAGCCACACCCATTTGTTTATGTATTATCTATGGTTGCTTTCTAGCTACAAGTAGAGATGAATAGTTGTGGCAGAGACCATATGGCCCACATATCTAGAAATATTTACTATTTATCCCTTGACAGGAAGTCTACCAATCCTTGCTCTAGGCTGAGGGGAAAGAAATAGTGCAAAGGGATAAATAAAAGACACAATATTGTATGAATGAGGCATGGGTGAGAATTGATGGAACAGATTCCTCAAGAAAAAATAAAGAGATGGCATCAAGAGGATGTATGTTTCAGACAAACATGGGGGGAAGAGAGGGGCACTTCCTTTTTTTTTTTTTTTTTTTTTTTTTTGAGACAGGGTCTTGCTCTATCATCCACTCCAGTGCAGTGGTATAATCTTGGCTCACTGCAACCTCAACCTCCTGGTCTCAGGCAATCCTCTCACCTCAGCCTCCCAAGTAGCCAGGAATACAGGCAGATGCCACCCATGCCTAGCTAATTTTTTAATTTTTTGTAGAGACAAGGTGTCAAGATATTGCCCAGGTTGGTCTCAATCTCCTGGGCACAAGCAATCCTCCCACCTCGGCCTCCCGAAGTGCTAGGATTTCAGGCATGAGCCACCGCACCCAGCAGAAAGAGGCATTTCTTTGTTTGAGATGGGTAGGAAGGAGCTAAAGGGCACGTAGAATTCACTTCTTTTCTGGATCTCCTTTTGCTTTTCTGAAGACGTGTTTAGGAGTCAGTTAGTACTTCTATCTTCCTATGAGCCAGTCAGTAGACCTATGTTCATGTCCCATTCCATGATGTATTGACTGAGCCCCAACCCCAGGCAGGAGCAAACCCTGGCCAAAAGGAGGGTCAAGGTGAAAGACAATGTGGAAAGATCAAGGCAAACTCATCGCCACCATGAGAAAATCACCACCTGCAAGCCACAGTAGATAACCTTTCTATTGCTATATATGACAAGAAAGAGCCACCCTTGAAACATAGGCCTAACTGACAACTGCATTCCCAGATTTAGCAAGGATTTGTACTAAAAAAAGGGCGGGGAGGGAATGATGATTGTCAGTCGTTACTAAAATATTTAATAAGACTTTCAATTTTCAGGAAGACATGGCTTTTGGATAAATACATAAATCTATATGGAAAGAAAAGACTACTGCCTGAAGAAACTTTTTATTATCTCTCCCTCAATTAAAAAAATCCCATTTCATTTAGAACTATTAAAAATTAGAAAATGTATTTATGACAAGTTTAATCTTCATCATACTCCTCTCAGCCCTAAACACAAATACATTGCTATCCTATTATAATCTTCCTATTTCATAACAAAATAAATGATTAAGTGACTGAGAATTCCGCCTATGGTATAGCTTTGGGTCTTATTTGTTTCCTTTGAGTTTACTAGTTGAGCTCTTAATGGCAGGAGAGTTCGTCTAGGAGGGCAACTATGTGGGAAGCAGAGCTCAAGTTAGAAAAAGGATGCATGTGTGTTTCATACTCATTTTACAACATCTGAATTCCTGCTGGTTTCATTGGTGTATCAAAAGATCCCAAAACGTTTTATTAGCTAATTCTTAAGACTATTATGCATTTAGTACTCTAAATATTTTCGTATCTATGCCAACTATATCATGCCATATACAACGTAAGCATGTATTTGCACAAAGAAAGGGAGGGCTTGAGAATTAAAAACATTTAATGTCGTGTTGACGGATGATGCGAACTTTGTTCTCCAGGTTTATCATCCATTTAAATCTTATTTAGAAATTAGAATGCTAAACTATCCTTGTTTGGGTAGTAAGATACTTGATTCCCTAAGATAAGCTATTTTAGGTTAAAATACCCTATACTCTTAGCTTGAGAGTTCTCCTCCAGCTCCCCTCCCACTTCTCTCCTCTTTACCCCTCCCCTTGTCCTCTCCCCTTTCTTCTAGGAAGCTATCTGAGACTTTGGTCCCTTCCCTCCCTTTCCACCATTTTCCATATCACTTTGTAGTTATACTGCACTTGGTTTTTATGTATTATTACACTGCATTTTATTTTCCTACTTCAAATGTATCCCCTACTAGACTAATCTCTTTGAGACCAGGAATCCATACCATTAGAACAGGGCAAGTACTTAATTTTGTTCGCACCTATATCTCAAGGGATAAGAATATCCACAAAAACTAGGTGTGATATGTATCATGCAGACTCTAACACACGCATACGTCTAAAAATTTAAGGTAGGCTGGGCGCAGTGACTCACACCTGTAATCTCAGCACTTTGGGAGGCCGAGGTGGGTGGATCACCTGAGGTCAGGAGTTCAAGACCAGTCTGATCAACATAGTGAAACCCTGTCTCTACTACAAATACTAAAAGTACAGAACTTAGCTGGGCATAGTGGTGCATGCCTGTAATCCCAGCTACTTGGGAGGCTAAGGCAGAAGAATCGCTTGAACTTGGGAGGCAGAGATTGCAGTGAGCTAAGGTTGTGCCATTACACTCCAGCCTGGGCAACAAGAGCAAAACTCCATCTCAAAAAAAGTATAAAAATAAAAAAATATTATTTAAGGTATTTAAAATGTAATAAAGTATTTTAAAAGTATTAAGTTCTCTATAGTTAGATGTGTATAAGGGGAATAATAAAAATAGCTAACATTTGTTGCACTTTCTATGGGCCAGGAAATGCTCTAAGTGCTTTATATATTTATAATTTTTTATTCCTCAATGTCCTGTATTATTTCCATCTTTCAAATAAAGAAACTAAAGTAGTAAGAGATTAAGTAACTCAGTTACTTAATCCAAGTCACAGAGTTAATATGTGTAGGAGCCAGGATTCTAAACCAGGCAGTCTTGCTAACTGCTGCTCTTCCAGCTCAAGCACTTAGAGCTTCCTCCACAAACCTGTTTCAGGGATATCGCTGCCTAGAGGTTTTCCAGGTTTCTTTCCAATTCACAGAAGCCTTGTCTTTCTAACTAGCATTGACAGAGTCCCAGACTGAACAGAACTAGCTTTGGTATTGTACTGACCTTCAGGGATAGAAAATTTTAAATGCAAATTTAAACCGTTAAATTTCTTCTGACCTCATATACTGTTTCTAGAGACCTCACGTATGGCTGTGGTTCTTGTTTATGACTCCTACGTCTCAACCTCTGGTTCAGATCTCACTCTAGAGCTCCAGAACCTATCTATTCAATGAATCTGTCTATTCAATTGCCTACCTGACGGGCACAAACTGAACATGTACAAAGTGAACTCACCAACTACCCAGGCATTCTAACTTTTCCCTTTTTACTGTACATTCAGTCGATGAGAAAGTCTCAATTTATCTCTTAAACACTAAAATCAAATCCCTCTTCTTCATTTTTTTGCCAACGCTTTTGGTCAGCTTCATCCCTTTTCAGCACAGCCTCTCAGATTTTCATGTTTTTCACTCCAATTCTTTTCTGTATATGTGTGTGTGTGTGTGTGTGTGTGTGTGTGTGTGCGCGTGCGCACGTTTGGCTTACTTTAAAAAAAGAAAACATAAAAACCAGTTTCCCAGGTTTTAAAATACCAGCATATTGTATTAAAATATGGAACATACAGAAACATAAATAAAGTGACCATTATCTACTATTCTATAGTGATGACTTCTATTAAAGTCATTTTCCATGCCACGTCTTCATTTTCCCTTGACTACTTTATTTTAATTTCTGTATGCATTTCTATTTCATAAATTGAGAGTATATTTCACATACTACTCACTTTATAGGAGTAACTTAGACTTTCTCATAGCTTCTATCTTTGTATATGCTGAACCCTTTGCTTTTAATACCCTTCCTCACTCCACACCATCTTTTATTCCTGAGCCAGCTACACCACAGCCAAACTGCAACATTGGGCTCTCTCATTATACCATGAGGTCCCTGAGGTCGCTTATCTTTTTCCTCTGTTCTTTGTAGCTAGCATTTTTGTGTATGTATGTGTGTCTACCAAAATCTATGAACTTGTAATCATGATGCTATAGGGCACATTTTTCCACAAAATTATCTGTGATAAGTAAATATGAATCCTCGATAGCACAGCATTCGTTTATTAGACTGGCGAATAGTTACACATATACACGCATTAGAATATTTTTGGAACTTAAGAGGAGTGTTATAACTCTCCTATAATAAATCCGTAGTTAAGAATTCCTCAGCCAAATTTGGCACTTACTCTGTTGTTTGAAAACTGTTTATGTGTTAGTGTCTTTCACTAGGCTGACTGTCTTTTTCATTTTAATTTCCCAGCACCTTGAACTGTATTTTACATAGAGTATGTGCTCAATAAACAAGAAAGAAAATAATTTTTAAAAATCTTATGACAACCCGCCCTACTAAATTTTCCTCAAACATAGAAAAGTCACTATTTATCTAAATAATACTTGTTGCTGTTTACAAAATCAGAATGATTGATATTTGCTATCAATATCTACTATGTTAATTTCAAGTGTACTTGATAATTATAATATTAATTGATGTAGCCCTCACAAAATAATAAACAAGACTTCATTAGAATATATTAGAAATGCTACTGAATAAGACTCTCATGTAATAAAATCATTACCAAATATTTAAGCTGCATATTTAAATATTATGTTTAAACGTCTTCTATGGGCTGGGTGTAGTGGCTCACACCTATAATTCCAGCACTTTGGAAGGCCAAGGCAGGAGGATTACTTGAACCTAGGAGCTGGAGACCAGACTGGGCAACACTGTGAGACCTCATCTCTACAACAACATTTTAAAAATTAGCCAGGTATGGTGGCACATGCCTGTGGTCTCATTTATTTAAGAGGCTGAAGTGAAAGGATTGCTTGAGCTCAGGAGGTTGAGGCTGCAGGGAGCTGTGATTGCACTACTGCATTCCTGCCTGGGTGATGGAGTGATATCCTGTTTCAAAAATAAAATAAAATAAAATAAAAACCTTATATGGGTAACCACATGTCAGAAACAAACATTGCAAGTAGGATTTAAAATTTGTTATAGATTCAATCACATCATTTGCATCCTATTTTTAAAACTCTATTAACAGAGCTTATACCATGACTGGTCTAATTGACATTTGATATCTAATGGTTAGAGGGCACAGACTGATATTTAAGTAAGGTTGCACCATGGTAACTTTGATGGGTTATTTTATATTGAGGACAACCAGATATGACATTTTTGAGAAAAGTCTAGATCACTAAAGAAAATGAAAAGAATGGCTTAATTGCATCAGAGGAAACTGATCTTTAACATGACTTGGAGAAAAAAGGATAGATATGTACAAAGAAAGATACAGATAGATAGTGCTAAATATAGTTTACTTTTGTTTTACCATTTTTGAGAAGAGCCCAGCTATAAAGTGTTTTTCAAGAAATCTAAAGAGAGTAGTAGGTACTTCCAAAATCAGTAGTGTAGTATGCTCTTACAATGATGACATAGATTCTTCATTGTTGTTGATATAGTAGGATCAGTTCTGGGTTGCTTTAAAATATAGCTTGCCCTTTTTACAAGCTTGACTGTTACTGTAGATTTTCTCTTTTGTGTAAGGTCACTTAGTTAGATTAAACTGTTTGCTACAACACTGCCTCTCTTTTAAAACTGCATACCCCTTCTTTCCAATGGTGATTTCTTTTGTTTGTTTGTTTTTTTTGAGACAGAGTTTCCCTCTTGTTACTCAGGCTAGAGTGCAATGGGGCGATCTTGGCTCACCAAAACCTCCGTCTCCTGGGTTCAAGTGATTCTCCTGCCTCAGCCTCCCGAGTAGCTGGAATTACAGACATGTGCCACTACACCCAGTTAATCTTGCATTTTTAGTAGAGATGGGGTTTCTCCATGTTGGTCAGAATGGTCTCGAACTCCTGACCTCACGTGATCTGCCTGCCTCAGCCTCCCAAAGTCCTGGGATTACAGGCGTGAACCACTTCTCCCAGCTCTAATGGTGATATTATAATGAAGATGGTATGGATGAGCAACTGCACAATAGCTTGCTTTCAGTAAGTATTTGAATGGGTAATAGAAATTGATGGTAAATATAGCCCCTCCATTTTCCCAAACACAACATTAGTGATGTATGTAAGACTTGAATCCAGAGGAAAACTGACTGTAATATTAAACGGAATTTACCAAGTAAAGCATATGTCTGTTTATATATAAATATATAAATAAAATAAGAAATTAAGAAAAATAAAACACTCTTAATTATAAATAAAAAAGAAACACTTTCACTACCAGCTTGGTAAACATGGTAAAACCCCGTCTCTACGGAAAATACAAAAAATTAGCCAGGAGTGGTGGCAGGCACCTGTAGTCCCAGTTAATCGGAAGGCTGAGGCACAAGAATTGCTTGAACCTGGGAGGTAGAGGTTGCAGTGAGCCAAGATCACACCACTGCACTCCAGCCTGGGCGGCAGAGTGAGACAGCGTCTCAAACGAACAAACAAAAAATGGAACACTGCGCATCATTTCTTCATTCTGTCAATAAATGTTTATTGAGGGACTATTCACTATTTGCAAATAAAGCAGAGAAAAATTAAAGTGAAAGAAGAAATGCAAACAACAGTAGCAATCTAATTACAAAGTCAAAACTCGCAATTGTTAAAACATACCTGAGTTCTCTGGAACTTGAAAGGAGACCATGCATTCTAAATATTCATCTCCTAAAGAGTTTATGTTCTTCTGGCGGTTTAAACATTTTTTTTCCCACAAATCTAATTACAATAGTTTTTTACTTTGCCTAATAAATTAAACCATGGCGGCATCTCCTATGCTAGCAAAGGAAATCAAACTGGAGAAAACATACTCAGTGCTGACTTCTGGCATCCAAGATTTAATGGCAACTCATGTCTTCTTAGTGTCTCTCACTTAGAAGAGATAATGCATGTGAAGATAGACAAAATTGTAGGTTCAGTCATATCAAAATGTGATTTATGCCAAAATAGATCTGGGAATGTCAACAATTGCAGAATAAATGACAAGTTTTAGACTTCTCAAAAAAGAGGAGTGAATTCAGTAATTATTTAACTTTTTTTTTTTTTTTTTGCTATTAGAATGTGAAGCACAATCCTTTCTTGCACATGCACGTAAGGCTTTAAAATTTTTATTTTTCCTTGAGCAAGCCTTGGAAATAGAATAAAATGCTATGTAAAGTAACTCTACAGACCAATATGTATCCTAGTGTTTTTGGTCTTCTGACATGTTTTAGGCATGATGTGACTTTTGCCATAAAAATATAAAATTGAAGTGCCACTGACAGAATCTCAAGTAAACAAAGCAACAGCAGAAAGCACGGTGCCTCTGTGTGCGGGGATCTCCAATAGACAGTCATCTGCAAATGGACAACTTTAATTCGATTCCTGGCACCATTGGCTGTGCTGAGAATTCTCCTATCTCTTCACACCAGGGGTTTGCTCTTTTAAGCATTGCTCCCTGAAGGGAAGGAAAAACTAGAGAGAGAGGATTTCCAATGACCCTGCACAGATGAATGGATATGTCAATGGTGAATATTGGTTCAGCTTTGAAACGGAATCCTGCAGTGGTCTTGCTTCTCCAGCCCTTCTACGCTAGTGCGAGAGTCGCCAAAGACTTGTGTGAGCAGGAATCTTTAAAAGATCAAGACAGAGAATGAGAAAGTAAAAACACAAGCAGAAAAAAGGCAAAATGCTTTTTAAAAATTAATGGTAATTTAAATGTTTTGGAAATGCAATTCTCCAGGGACAAGTAAGAGAGTATTAACTCTTAGGTTTAGTGGGGCTTTACATTGAAAACTTGAAGCTCAGAAAGGTAAATTCCAAAACACTAATTGCTCACAGAGTCAATTAGTAATGTGGTGCCCATCTGACAAGTCTTGAAGAACAATTAAATACTGAACTGAGCACTAAGCACTTCAAATCCTCTTATTCTTTCCCTTGCCAGTATTAGAATGAAAGCATACACAGGCACAAGCAAAAGGAAGAAATCTCAATTCCATTTGTTTGGAAGATGAACATTTCAGTTACTAATCTTGTAACTGGGTAGATGCAAAAATTCTGCCTGAGTAACTGCAGCACATACATTTATTTTCACATGCTTTATGGTTAGTTTTCATTCAGCTATCAATCAATCAATTATGCTGTGACATGATGTAATTTCCTAATCATACTAATATTCATGCTTTTATCACTATCCAACCTAGAGCACATACACTTCAATGAGACAGAAGTCTAATTATTTAAATATGTTAGAACATATTACATCTGCAAGGCTGTTTCCTTTATGAGTTTTTCTCCTCTAAAAAAAAACATCTAATTTAATTGTAAAGACAAAAGTATATTAAACAGCATTAAACCCCTCCAGTAAGCAAAACTGATATTTTACAGATCTCAGTAAGTATAGAATTTTTATGGATCTTCACTTAAAATTTATGTTGTTTGCTTGTTACTAAGAATAGCAAAATAGAATTATTGGCACAAAAAATAATAATTATACATAAAGTGGACAATAAAAATATATTTACATTTTTTTCTATGCTCTTTACCTGATAAAAGTTATTATAGTGACTACTAGAAATTGTTCTTTACCTCTCAAATGTGGTTTTGCATTTTTCCTATGACTGGCTTAAGTCTCAGAATTTTTTTTACAATTAAAATTTTTCATTCTTAAAAAACACAGCACATTTATTTATTTAATACCTTCAATGTTATCATGACAGGTTCCGGAAAAAAGTTTAAATTTTTCAAGTAAGATCACTTCTCTGATGCATAGGGTTACAATCTATAATTATAAGCTTTATTGTGCAGATTAAAGGCAATCCATCTTCTATGTAATACAGGTTAAATATGGCAAACAAGTACATGTTCCCTCAGATCTTTATGGGGGAAAAATTCAGTCAGGTGCCACAATTATCAATTTCTACAGTGCTTTGAGGCCAATAATCCACTCAAACCACGGTGATAGTGCCTCAGATACATTTCTTTACCACAATATATTTTGATATACATTTCCAAAAGAGCCGTGAAAATTCCTTTACTCTCTTCAGTAGGAAATGGGCCAGATACATTGAAACCAAATAGGAAATAGTTACATCATTAACAACAACAACAACAAAATCTAAAAGGCATTTTTTAACACAAAATCAATTATTTTTCAAATAATATTAATAAAAGTTGTCTCTTCTAAATTCCCAAGGACGACTAAAATTCATTAGATATTCCTTTTGTACCTTTTCCAAGTATTTTATTGCTGTTGGCCTAACATTCTAATATTTTAAGTTTCTATAAACATAAGTTGATATATACATGAATATTTTATGCATAAAGCAGCTTAGCTTAATATGTGTTTCTTAAAGAATTGTTATTATTATTATTATTATCGTCATCATCTGAGTTCTGCCCTTAGTGCTACAGTTATTACTCTCATAAAAAACTGTTTCATATGAGGCTGGAAACCTACATATACTTGTACATGTGTACAGGAAGTGCTTCCTGCAAGAAGTATCATGACCTTTCCAATCACTTTTAAAATAAAACACTTTTACAGAAAATTTCCAACCGGTTTATAATTAGCACATCATTATAAAATAGTAATTTTTCTAATTATGAAAAAATTAACATGTTTAATCAAGTTAGATACAGAAAATACTGAACTGGAAAATTTCGTAACATTAAACTTAAGAACATTTTCATAGTTATGTAACAGAAATAGAAGAATCAGAAGATACAGTTAATTTCTAATCATTTTCATAAAAACCCTCCTTGGTTATTTATATCATAATTTGTTTTGACCAGTACACACTCTCACTCTGCCACCGTATCTCCTTAATATATAGAGTCATGAGTGTGTGTCTACACACTTATTTCTACATTTAGGTTTCCATTTTTTTATTTATATATTTCAGCTCAGGAAACAATCATTTTTAACAACTGATTTTAAATATAATTTACTATTTTAAGAGTCTGTACTTAAAAAGCAATTGCATTCATTTCTCTGGAAACAGAGTTCCTTATGTGAAGAATATCACCCTTTGGTCTTAGGGTTCGTTAATAAATCAAGACCTATTGACTTGAAAAAAAAATCCAACTGTGTTGATTCTAATGCTGGGTCTTTGAACTATATTTAGCTACACAAAAAATAGATTTACTAAATATACCTGGGCAGAATGGGAGAGTCCTCTTATACTAAAGACAAAAAGCCAAAAGAAAATCCCTTAACAGGTACTTGATGGAATAGTTAAAACAACAGTGATACCTATGAATCCTGGCCCTTTGAACCTCAAGTCTCCTAAATAGTGATAAATACCAGAGAGCCCCAAGGAGTCTCTTCCTTGTCCCTTAACAGACTGCTTGGCATCAAGTGCTCAGTGGGCTGGAAACCCACAGCTAGCCAGGGAGGGACAGCACAGACGGAACCATGTTTACTCTGTCAGAGGCAGCTGATTAGGATGACACCGACTCTTAACATTAAATGTGGGACGCCGGGCTTTACACAGAGGGCTTCCCGATACATGGGGCATGCACCAATGAAGTTCATAAACTATGGTATATGTTAATTGTGGAGAAGAGTAGGCTGCTGTAGCTGCTTATGCAATGCATGTTAATGAAGAGCTTTCTTGCTGTGGATTTCCCTCAAATTTCATTTTAAAAAGCTAGAATTGTGCAGTTTAAACTTATATAAAGAAAAGAGAGTGTCCAGAGTAACTTAATCATCCTGATTTTTGTATTTGACTTATTTCAGAGTCAGGGAATCCTGAAGGAGAATCTCAGAAACCAGTGGAAAACTTAAACAGCAAAGGCTCCAATTGCATATCACTGAATCACATAGCTTGAAAGGAATTTGTAGACCATTAGTTTAGCGCCTTCATCTTACAGTTAAGGGGGCTGAAAACCAGAGTTCTTACAGATCCGGAGTGGCAGAGCCAGGCTTAGGCCTTCTCTACCTATCTAGAGAGCGTTCCATTATACCACTTTGACGGCCTTACACCTTTTCCGGAAATTAAAAATCCACATATTGAAATATAATTATAATGTTAAAGATACTCCTTCAGAGGCAAATGAGTTAGAAATCTGATGCGGAAGAAGAAAATGGGATTGCAATGGCAGCAAATCCCACGGGCAGCATCCTCAAAAAAATCAGATTCAGTGGGTACCAAATATTCTTCCTAGAATTATAGTATGACTTGTGTTGGTAACAAATAGGCATGAGCTTAAAATTTTATTTACTGAAAATCTAGTAAAGAAGTCTGAGGTCTTGCATTTATAGAATCTACATTCTTTAGACCACTCAAGCTCCAAAGATTTCTGACAGAATTCATGTTTATGCATTAGGATGTATTTCACTAATAAAGAATACTGTCAAACTGCCTTATTAATCTGTTATAGCATGATCATACACCAGCCTAAGCTGATAGACTCATTTGGTTGTCATTTTATGTGAAATATTCCTTTTCCATTACTATAGGACATTCTGGCTTCAAACGTAGGTCACTTGGGAATTGCTGAGTCATGACTTCCCCGCATGTAAAATACCCATTGAGAGTTTATTTTCTGAAAGTACATTTACTCTCCAGCTGTTATGGTGTAGGTTCACACACTGTTAGCCTAGGCTGATGTTAACCAGTAGCACCCTAGTGATTCAACGAAAGTAATGACTGCTTCCCAAAAGCTTTCAGAAATTCCTGTAAACCCTGTGGGACAGTGACAACAATGTTAGATACAGGAGTAAGGAAGTCCCCACTCTGTTAATAGCTAGTGTGTTCACTTAGCACTCTGATGATCTGCTTCTTCATCTACAAATGGAGTTACCTTAGCTTACCCTTAGGGTTTCTTTGTATCAAAACAGTTATACTAAGAAACTTACTCAAGGTATTACAGAAATGAGAAAGCGGATGAGTGCTTTGTATGCCTTATTTAAGATAACCTAGAACCTATAAAACACTGTGGACTCTCAGAGGAAGGAATATCTAATAATGCATGGCAGACTCTTTGTTATGGATCCTACCAAAACTCCAAGTTTCAAGGGCAGGTGCTGAAGATAATTCAAGTTTGTATCACCAACAGCTAAGACAGTTCATGGTCCATGGTAGGTCCTCATTAATTGTATGTTGGATAAAACCAGAAAATAAAATTAAGAGAATAATTTCATTTATAACAGCATCAAAAATAACAAAATGCTGAGGAATAATTTTTTTAAAAAATCAGTACAAAACCTATACTCTGAAAACTACAAAACATTGTTGAAAGAAATTAAAGATCAAAATAAATGGAAAAATATCTCATGCTCCTGGATTAAAAGACTCAATATTGTTATGAGGTCAATAGTCTTCAGATTAATGTGTAGATTCAGTGCAATCCCTATCAGAATCCCAGATTACTTATTTGTAGAAATTGACACACTGATTCTAAAATTCATATGAAATTGCCAGGGGCCCAAAATAGTAAAAACAATCTCAAAAAAAAAAAAAAAAGTAGGAGGCGTCACAGTTCTCAATTTCAAAACTTACTGCAAAGCAACAGTGATCAAATCAGGGTGATGCTGGCACAAGGACAGACCTATAGATCAATGGAATAGAACTGAGAGTCTGGAAATAAATGCATGTTTATGGGCAACTGATTTTCTACCAGAACATGAAGACTTCAATGGAGCAAAAACAGTCTTTTCAACAAATGGTGATAGGAGAAGTAGATAGCAACATAGAAAAGAATGAAGTTGGACTCCACTTTACACAATACACGAAAATACATCAGCCAGGGGTGATAGCTTACGCTTGTAATCCCAGCACTTTGGGAGGCCAAGGCAGGCGGATCACTTGAGGTCAGGAGTTTGAGACTAGCCTGGCCAACATGGTGAAACCCCATCTCTACTAAAAATACAAAAATTAGCTGGGCATGGCAGCATGCACCTGTAGTTGTAGCTACTTGGGAGGCTAAGGCAAGAGAATCGCTTGAACCTGGGAGACGGAGTTGGTAGTGAGCCGAGATCATGCCACTGCACTCTAGACTGCGCAACAGAGCTAGACTCAGTCTCAAAAAAAAAAAAAAAAAAAAAAAAAGACTGTCTGGTCCAGTGGCTAATGCCTCTAATCCTAGCATTTCGAGAGGCTGAAGCAGGCGGATCACCTGAGGTCAGGACTTTGAGACTAGCCTGGCCAACATGGTGAAACCCATCTCTACTAAAAATGCAAAAATTAGCGGGGTGTGGTAGCATGCACCTGTAATCCCAGCAACCCAAGAGGCTGAGGCAGGACAATTGCTTGAAGCAGGGAGGAAGAGGTTGCAGTGAGCTGAGATCACACCACTGTACTCCAGGCTGGGCAGAGGTGTGACAAGAGCGAAACTCTGTCTCAAAAAAAAAAAAAAAAACAAAAAAACAGTCACAGTGGATCACAAACCTAAATGTTAAGACCTAAACCTAAAGGTAGGAGCTTCTCTTAGAAGAAAACATAGGGATTTGGCAAATAATTCTTAGATATGACATCAAAAGCAGGAGCACCAAAAGAAAAATAGATAAATTAGACTTTATTGAAATTAAAAACTTTTTGCTTCAAATGAAAGGTGGAAAGACAACTCACTAGAGGAAATATTTACAAATCATATATCTGATTAAGGACTTGTATTTAGAATATATAAAGATTACTTAAAACTGAATTTTAAAAAGACAAATATCCCAATTAAACAATTGGCATTAATTTGAATAGACGTTTCTCCAAGAAAGACATCTAAATAGCTAATAAGCACATGAAAAGATGCTGGACAACATTAGTCATCATGGAAATGCAAATCAAAACCACAATGAAATACCATTTCATACTCCCCAGGAGGGCTAGAATCAAAAAGTCAGATAATGACAATTGTTGATGAGGACGTGGCAAAATTAGAACCCTCATACACTGCTGGTGAGAATGTGAAGTGCGGCTATTTTGGTAAACAGTGTGTTTTCCAAAACTCAAAGGATTAAACATAAAGTCACCTTAGGGCTCAGCATTTTCACTCTTATGGATATACCCATGACAAATAGAAACACATCCACACAAAAACTTGTGTATGAAAGTTCACAGCAGCGTTATTCACAATAGCCAAAAATATGGAAGCAACCCAAATATCCATCAACCTAGGGATGGATAAAAGAATGTTGTATCCATTGGAAAATTATTCAGCTATAAAAAGGAATGAAGTACTGGCGCATGTTAAAACCTGAGTGAACTTTGAAAAATTATGCTAAGTGAAAGAAGCCAGACAAAAATACCACACATTATATGATTTGATTAGGTGAAATGCCCAGAATAAGGAAATCTATAGAAATAGGAAACAGATGAGTAGTTTCTTAGGGCTATGGCAGGGGAGGAGGAATGGGGACAATGAGAGATGAGAGCTAAAGGGTACAGTGTTTCTATCTGAGGTGAGAAAAATGTTCTAAAGCTGACTATAGTGATGGTTGCATATATCTGTGGCTATACTAAAAACTATTGAATTGTACACTTTAAATGAGTAAATTGTATGATATGTGAAATATATTTCAATAAAACACTTAAAGAAAAAGTTACATATCAGATGAATAAATAAATCTGAATCTTGTAGAATGACAAAGTAAAATGACATTATAGACAGATGGAACACTATATGCAAAGGTTTTTCAGGTATCATAGCATATGGTACGTTCAGGGAAAGGAGAGAGGTGTGCCTAGATCATGAAAGTAGAATGTAATAATGGTAGGAAACAAGGTTGAGCTCCCATTCAAGAAAGGCCCTATCATTAGCAACCAAAAAAGCCTTACCTTTGGGTAGAATGGGGGAAAATCCCCTATTTGAACCCTAACTATTAGAATGATAATAATATAAGAATACATTCACAGTGCCCAGATATGCCAAACAATGTGGAGTTACGAAAAGCAGCCCAGTAAATTAGATGGGGAGAAGAGAAACAGGTATTATGGCTTCTGGGGAAAATTCTGTACCTGTCCTACACTCTCACTCCCAGGCCACGGTGATACTGGGCTTAAACTAGTTTCTGGTATCAGAAACCAGCTAAGCCATGGTGAGCAGAGGGACCCTTTGGATCCCTGACAGTGAGTGACTGCACGCCCTACAATATTCTCTCTTTCCCGCATCCCAGAAGGTGTGGGGGCAGGTCTTTGCTGTTAAAGACATTTTCCTTCCCTCAGAAATAGCACATGCTAATGCTTCAGAAACAATGGCTATCCAGGTAAAGCTGGCTGTACTTATAAGACAACAGAGCCCCGAACTATAAGTGTTTCTTAACTCACCTCCTCTGATGAGTCTACCTCAAATAATGCAACTTGTGAATAAAGGTTCTAAAAACAAATTAACATCTGAGAACAAATCAGACTTAGAGAAAATAGTTGTAACTAGTTACACAAGAAAGTAAGTAAGAACCGATATAATTTTACAATACTAGCCACCGTACATAGTACAAAAACTTTGATATTGGATGTAAACTGTAAGCAGCACTAAATTTATTAGTATAGTCACTAATAGAAATCATTAGTTTATCTGTTAATTAATCTTCTCTCTGATTACTATCCTTATCTCTGGTGATCGACAACTTTATGAAAATGTCTCCTCATTTACATGGCTTTGGTTTTGGAGGAAGAAATTATTTTAAAATATTTTCAGAATAAGAACTTTGTTCTCTATCCGCTATATTTTTATTGGATAAAAATCTAATAGATAATGTGAATGTAACATTTTGGAGCTATTCCATAGTGATTAATAGGAAAAAAAATGACCATTACTAAAAAGGGAAGCGTTGATAGCTACACTGTTTTTAATTTGTGTAAATGTAACATGTATTTCATTTTGGAGTTTAATGGGGCATTTCTGCATTTTATGCTTAACTTTAGGTATCATTTTTTGAAAATGAAAATATACAACTGTGATGTCATCAGCCTGTGAGTTAAGAATGGTTTGTCTTCCAAAGATCCATTTGGTAGGTTAGGAATATCTTCACATAGAAAGTGTTTTAGATGCAGTGGTTATGTTTGCAGGCAAGGGCTTACAGAATGATCAATTAAGTACCTTCCATAAAGGAACATGGCCTACTCCAGCTAGCCTTGCTCACATTAGAGCATTGTTTGCTTGGAATATGAGGTCTCAGTTGCAACGAAAAGGCAATGGCATGAACCTGATGCTCCACAACTGCTTACAAGAAAGTATATGCCAGTTATTCTCCAGTGCTCTGTAAATTAGGGGAGAAAAGTTCCTTCTACAGATGGAGTCACCCTCCAAACTTTTATTTCACTTCTGCCTGTAAGAATAAGTCATTCGCAAATCCAGAACCTGGAATATATTTGCATATTTAAATTGATCACTGTCATGCAGCAAATTCCACTGCAAGTTTAGGATGAAATTTATTATTTTTCATCAGTTTTGTTTATGAGTATTAAAATAAATATGTAATGATGTCTTTTGGTAAATGAATGAAAAGTTTTCTGGTTATTTAAATTTACTATACTGTCAAATCAAGAGCAATTTAAGTTGAATGAATGAATCTGCTCAAAACCCTTCAACTCTATTGTAAGATTAACTTGACATAGTGACACAGTATAAAAGAAATGCCTTTGTCCTATTGTATGCCTTTTTTTGTTGTTGTTAACTGAAATTAAATTTACAAATTTACTTAAGAGTTGTAATGTGTATTTTAAAGTAACAAGCCATGGCTGCCATGTCACTAAGCTCTAAAACAGAGACTCTAAACTATAAAATGTTTTGGGAATTTATGAATGTCATTGAAAACATATGCTGGGGTAGTAGGTTAAAAAGAAATTAAGGGCTCATGCCAACATTTTACTTTTCAAGCTTTGGAGTCACACTTCTGGTATGTCCAAAATTTTGCAGGGACAAATCTCAAGATTTTACCTGATTTTATTATGGTTTTTAAAAAATACAGCTATATGCTCTTTCAATGAAATAACAATACAGTGAAAGTACTAGGAAAATAAACTTCATCATTGTTCTTTAAGAACTGGCATATAAATGTGCCTCTGAGCCAAATAAACATTTTATCATAAACATTCGGTTTATAATGCACCATTCTATTGAAACAGGATAAATAGGGACAATCACCATCTCTGTTGACAATACATTGATCTCACATTAATTTGATTGAAGGTGGCTTGCCAACCCATCTCACTTTCTCCATTTGAGAGCACTCAGATAAGAAAAACACAGTGATGTTTAGCAGATAGGCTTGGTGACACAATAGAATGCAACTCATTGAAGAAGTGTAATTATAGTGATTACTTCAGAAAAGAGCAGATACACTGATGGGAAGAAGTAAACACTGCCACAATTACGGGAGCCCAGTTCCCTTTTGGTATAGATACAGGCTTCCCCAACAACACCAACCTAGCAATAAGACCACAGAAAGCTCTCCAACTTAACAACATAAAAGCACTAAAGGTTAGAAAATGGCATAAGCCAATTTCCCAAAGTGCTGGAACAAAGGCTCTCTCTGTTTTGGGTGAATTCAATATACCAAAGAGATTAGTTAGAGAAGGCCTCCTTCCAAAATTAAAAGTAGGTACAGACAAACCTCAGGAAAGTTTGCCCCAGTGGAATATAATTGGCAAACGCTTTTTAAAGCTGTTATTTCGATGGTTCTGAAAAATAAATCATGTGAGGTGTCCGGTTCTCTCAGGTAACAGTCCCATGAGACTCACTGTAGCTGCAGGGAGGGTTCCTCTCTGCATTAATTAAGCATATATAATCTATTGGCATCAAAGCACCAAAGAATTTTATCATAAAATGACAAAAGCAGGGGAAAATATCACGTGTCATCTGTCCACTAGATTAGAGATATGGACAAAGAAAAACTGCTTGAAAAGGGCTTCAGAGCTCACCCTTGACTGCCATTCTGCAGACACAGAGACTCCAGGAGGTCTACCACCTGGCCTCAGATCACGCAGCTAGTTAGTGAACAAGCCGGACTAGAACTTCAGGCTCTGACTCCCAGTTCTGTGTTTTTCTTCCATAACCTGATTATTTTTCAGCAACAAACTTTATAAAGTAAGAGGGAAAACTATTCATACACAGGTACAATGTAAAAGTTATAAAATACATCAAAAACATTTGAATCATCTTTTTTGATCGCTGTCAGCTCTCTGCGAGGTTGAAATATTTTTATGTTAGTTGGATATGTATGTATGTGTAACTATATATGTAGATATGTAAAAAGAGAGACAAAGTGAGAAGCAATGCGAAAGAAATATGTAGAGAGACGGAGAGATAAGAAAGACTGTGAGAACCTCAGAGACAGAGTATAGGAGACAAGAAGGTGTAATAGATAGATTAATAAGTGCCAAAGGCAAAGAAAAAGTGGCTGAGAGAGACAAAGACAGACATACAGACACAGACACCCAGGCACATGCAAGCAGGCAGAAAGAAGGACATAGACAGTGAAACCTTAAATGATTTGCAAGGTCAAAGAGCCACTACTTGTCAGAGTTGCCCCCAAAAAGCCAGTACTGAAATCCAACCCCAGCCCCACCGCCTGCACCCCCATCCTTCCACAAACCATAAGGAAGGCCCCAAACCATCACAAGCAGAGGAGAATTAAAATACAGTACAATTCTTTAATTTTATTTTGGGTTGCTGTTCTTGTTTTGGGCTCCCATCCCAACTCCCAGCCTCACCTCAGAACAGTATGATTAGAATGGAATGAATGGAATATTCTTAATATAATCAAAGCAATAACTATTGTCTAAATAGTTGAAAGAGTCACTTTTTAAATCATTAGCCAAGTCCTGCCCTGGGAAATAAAACATAAAGAGAACATATCTTTTTCCTGTCATTAGGGATTTAATGACTTTTAAAACATGGGGTTCTTAACCCGAGATTCATGGAAGCATGTGACTGTGTCTGTAAACCCCTTGGTATTGTATGTGAAATTTAGAGCATGAGTGCATTTTTCCAGAAAGATTGTCAGAGGTCTCTGAATCAGGAATATCAGGCCACTGCTTTATAATGTAAATTTGTGAAAGGACTAATGGCAATACATACAATTTTTGGTACATCAAAAATTAACTACCTGAATAATTTGGACAAAATTAATAGCTCAATTTAGAAAACCAATGATAATCAATTATCAGTGCTCCCATACCATAAACACTTGTTTTGAATACAAAATATTTTCCCTTTCTTTTTACTCCAGTCACTTTTAGCTTGCAACTCTCCTTATGAAGAGGATGTAAGAAGGTGAATTTCATTTTAAAATTTATAAAATAGTCCAGTTTATAATTAGCTTAATTAATGTCTGGGATGATTTGGTCATAACACCAAATTGGTACACTTTTTTTAAAAAAGCAAATCCTATATAAGATCATATTTTATTTAATTCAAGTCTATCCTTAATGAGGTAATCTATTCACCAACATTGGAATATACTATGTTTTGAAGCTAGACCAGAGGAAATCATCTCATATGTTTATTGAGTTTTTTGCATGCAAATTAAAGTAGAATTATAAAAAGAATTCTCCTGTACTGTCAAAATACAACACTAGCAGGCCCATGGGACCATGTCAAAGAATTAGAAAACCATCACTGCGGTGTAGCTAGTTTCCAAAATGGCCTCAAATGAGCCACACTCCTCAGATATTTTTTAGTCCCTCCCACAGTGTGTCTGAGTCAGACCCTGTTATTCCCTTTCTCCAGTAGAATTCAGCAGACGACACACTGAACCAGTTCCAAACTTTAAGTCCTAACAGCTTCACCTTCTCTGCTTTCTGGGGCCTGACCTTTAATGTGAAGAAGTCTGCCCACCCTGTTGCAGAGGCCACACGGGGAGGCCACAAAGAGAGAAAAGGCCCTGAGACTATGCAAGAGAGGCCCAGCTGTTCTGTGTCCCAGCTAAGCTCAGCCTTCCAGCTGTCCATCAAGGTCCCTGGCACTTGGGTGACCACATGGGACATTCCAACACATAAATCCTGTCATGGCTGCAGCCCCAGCCAATGCCATCTTGAGGAATGGCTCATGTGCACCTAGTCAAGGCAGATAATCACGAGAAATTATGAAATGTTATTGTTTTAAGCTACTGAGTGTTGGGGTCTTTTGTTTGTTAAGCAGCAATAGATAACCAGAATTGAAGCCAAGGGTAAAATGGCATGAATAGTGAGTTTACAGGAAGAAATTTAGATGATAAAATGTTAGTAACTGAAGCTTATCCCTGTGGAGCATGGAAGAAAAACATTTATTAAATGCCAACTAATTTGCCCATCACTTATCTCATTAAACCTCAACGTTACACTGACAGGGAGTCTGAGTACCATTATTGCCCAATGTCACACAGCCAGGAAATGGAAGAGCCAGAGTTAGAAGACAGGTTTGATTTCACAGCCTAGATGTGCTCATCCCATTATATTGGAGACTATGCAGAGGGAAGAAGGGAAGGAGAGAGACCGACATACAGAGAAAGGCTTGAAATTTAATTATTTGTGATGAAAACCTTTCTTAAGCATACCTACACTTTAAAAAAATAGAATAGATGCAGTATTTCCTAACCTGTTTTGATGACTAATCATCATTATTATTGAATCGATACTGTAATGTGCTATAATATAGTGATACACTCAGGGACCTATAGAGCTTACTAGATTCTATATTCAATGATCCCAAATGCTGCATATATTAATATTTATAGCACATATATAATATCTAGAACATAATATATACACTATACACATACATATATAGGCATATTTATTTTTAATTCCTTTTTCTGATTTTTAAAAATTATACTTTACATTCTGCGATACATGTGCAGAACGTGCAGGTTTTGTTACATAGGTATACATGTGCCAGGTGGCTTGCTGCACTAATCAGTTTGTCATCTACATTAGGTATTTCTCCTAATGCTCTCCCTCCCCTAGCCCCCAAACCCCAACAGGCCCCAGGGTAAGATGTTCCCCTCCCTGTGTCCATGTGTTCTCATTGTTCAACTTACACTTATGAGTGAGAACATCGGTGTTTGGTTTTCTGCCTTTTTCTGATTTTTATATATTTTTGTTTCCCCCTTGCTGTTAGGCTGTGTCTTACCTCTAAGGAGACATGGAAAGCTGAACCACCAAGCTTATGTGATCTTTGTGGACACAGAAGATTGCTTCTGAGTGAGAGACTACAGGGCTTTCCTACGAACAAAGTGCATGAGATTTAGAACATGTGCCTGGTAACATAAAATTTCATGTTTGAGGTAGCTAACACTGCCAGAGAGGTAAATTCTAAGTGAGAAAGTTGTTGTATAGTTACTGAATTCCCTTCAGTATTGTGACTTTGTATAGGAGCTAAAGAAACAGTTTCTGTGTTGAGGACAGCATGATGATTTTCGAATTGGGCTCAGTGAGGACCCAGGGCGCCACACAAACACAACAAAAAATGTTGGATAGATACTGCAATTAAGTAACTGCACATACTAAAGACTTCAAATTGTCCTTTCATTGCTTTTGTACATATTATAATCTGGGGTTCTGAGTTTGACTCAGTTTGCAAGTATAAAGTTCTACTGATAGGCCTGGCGCAGTGGCTCATGCCTGTAATCCCAGCCCCTTGGGAGGCCGAGGCGGGTGGGTCATGAGATCAGAAGATCGACACCATCCTAACACGGTGAAACCCTGTCTCTAGCAAAAATACAAAAAATTAGCCAGACGTGGTGGCACACACCTGTAGTCCCAGCTACTCGGGAGGCTGAGGCAGGAGAATCGCTTGAATCTGGGAGGCAGAGGTTGCAATGAGCTGAGATCAAGCCACTGCACTCCAGCCTAAGCGACACAGTGAGAGTCTGTCTCAAAAAACAAAACAAAACAAAACAAAGTTCAACTGTTCAAATACTTCTGAAAATCAGTAATTCAGAAAATGCACTGTAGCTGAGGAGGAGTTACAGAGCTGTGAGATTGTCTTGCAAAGCTACCTTAAATATTTTGCTAAATTTTATGTTCTATATGCAATAAGAAACGTAATGCTTTAAAAAATGAGAGCTAACCTTTACTAAAGCAAATTCATATTGTTGATACTCTGCTGGTGGCCACTGTTTGACTCAAATAGCTACAATATTGGCAGGGCCTCTAAACTCAGTTCATTCTGTTTAGGAGATAAAAGACTTTTGAAAGCAGGCCATTACATCGTGGGCAAACGTATTTATGTTGTACAACACTGTACCATGTTATTGTTAGCACCAAGGCATTCAGCAGGCTAGGGTTGCCCAAGAAGTTTCTAAATGCCAATTTTAAAGGACATAATTTAAGCAAAGCTTATACCTAGTAATAATCGCTTCTTTCAAAGTGAACTTAGGATATTCATTGATCAAAATGTGTACAGCTATCTTAAGGACATCTGCAATTACTGTTGTCATACCTCCAGTTAGGAAGTTCAAATACTTAAAACTTTGTTAATAACTACTTGGATATGTTTGAATGAAGGTCACCTGCCCCTCTTTTCGCAGCTCATATAGAGCCTTTTGTACACATAGCTCAGGGTCCTTTACAAAGAACACTAATCAAGAACAAAATAACATTGTAGCAAATAATCTTGTCACACATTCCATTACAATGTAAAAGCTAAATAAAAAATAACAGCTTTTCTGCCTGTATTTAAAAATTTAGATTACTTAGTGTCAGGCAATTCACATAAGAGAATTCCATAAGAGAGGAAGATGACAGGACTATATCCATTAACCAACACACACACACACACACACACACACACACACACACACACACTTTCACTAAATAAAAGTGTTAATAATGAATCTAGAAAATTAGTACTTTACTTAGGGATAGGATTTTTCTACATAGTTTTAATATATCTTACCAAAAAATCAGATAAATTGACGACTCTGAAGATACTCATGAACAAATACATTCACTCAAATTTAGGCAATGATAGAGTATTTCTCATTTAAACATTTATACAGTCTAAATTTTTGCTTATGTTAACCAGCATATGTTCTACTAAAGAAGTTTACGTAGTTTTTCTTGTTTAAGAAGAAAAGTGTGAATGATTCCCACTCCTATCTGTTGGGATTCACAAATACACTTTGAACTTCCATAATCTTATAATCCATAAGTTCTCTAAAATGTCTGCATTTGCTAACTAATTTCCCCTGGTTTTCCTCCAAACAAACAAACAAACAAACAAACAAAACCCCAAAAAACCAAAACAAACAAACAAACAAACAAAACCCACCAAACAAACCCTCATTTCTAATCATCATTCCTGATTTTTAGGTAAAACAGCAACAACAACCAGAAGTTGTCACTTAGTGCATGCAGGAAATGACCAAGTGCTATAGTGTGAGGAATACTGTTTAATCCCATTCTTTCACTCATTCAACATACTTAAAGTTTGCCTAACACATGCAGGACAGTGTAACAGTGACTAACAGAGAAGATTTGGAGGCAGACTTCCAGAGTTTGAATTTTAGTCCTACTACTTACTAATCATATGATCTCTGGTATTACAATTCACCTCTCTGGACCTCAGTTTTTTCCATCTGTAAAGTAGTACCTACCTCATAGGATTATTGTGAAGATTAAATGAGCTCATCCATGTAATGTGCTTCAAATAATGACTGGCATATAATAGGGACTAAATAAATATCAACTCTTTCTATCATAGTCTAGGCCCTGTGTTAGGTACTAGGAATGCAATGGTAAATAAGAATAGGCACATGCTCCACCCATGCTACACATTCACTGTAGTTCTTGAGTTTATGCACTATACACATTTTATATTAAAATATAAGCTTCCCATCAGACAATGAAAAGACCTTAAAAATGGGGAAATTTTTGAAATAAAAAAAAGTATTTTGGATAACAAATTGAAGGCAATATTTTGCTCTGTTTAAAGTTTAATATATTGTTGCTTCTGCTAAGGGGAAAGTTATGTGACAATAACATTATCAATTTTCTCCAGAACCCAATTATGGTTTCAGTTTCTTTTGTGATTTATTGACTACTTTAAGACATTAGTATTAATATTTTAAAGTACCATTGCTAATGTTTTATATCAGAAAGTTTTCTATTTTAAGCATACAATTTTAAAATATTTATGTGATCTTAATCTATTCAGGGTAACCCCATCCCCTCACCAATGACTCTCTATCTATACAATGGAAGTCAGTGCAAACAACAACAAGAAGAAAGGATTTTGTGCAACAGAAATTTATTTTATAGGACTTTTAGAGAAAAAAAAACGTTTAATTTTAGATACAGTTTTAGAGACACTTTAAATTTTTTTTCTTTATTTCAAAAATAACAGAAAAGCAATAGGATTTTTTTAAAGATCTATGCCCAGAGTCATCTAAGTAATCCCTGGTTCTGGACTTAAGTTTGCATGAATGTTTTGCTAAACTGAAGCAAAGTGCTAATGTGCATATAAGGATAATTTGAAAACTAGAGTAGCCAGGTCTCATTTTGAATAAGTGAGAATCTGGTTTGCCCTATGAATGAATAGTCTCCAGGATTTGAAGGGAGATGGAAAATAAGAGCTTCCCCATATAATTTTATTAACTGTTAGTTTTATTTCCCCCTTTCTATCACTGATTTCATTCCATTTCTCGAACTATCATGGAGTTTGCGTTACTGAATCTTGGGAGAGATTGCTGTGCAATATTTAATATACTATATAATTATTTGTATTTGAAAGAAGACATTTTGGAATGATCAAAAGTGCTTGTTAAATTATAATTGTTTATAGGCAAGAATCTCAGTTATTCAGCTTTAATTTTGATACAGGACTTGGCGCCAACTAAGTGCTTAAGAAAAGATGCATTATTGATGAAGATGTTGACATACTAATCAGGTTTTCACACATTTTCAAGACCATCAATGCTGGACCCTAGATCCATCTGTGTAGGGTAGTTGGAACTCTGATCCACTTTCATTCCTGGTATTATTCATTGGAGTATAACTCAGTGTTGTATTTAACTTGTAAGCACCAATAAGATCAGGTGAAATGGATTGGAATGGTTCTGTAAAGACGAAGGGGAGAAGCAAGGAAATAAACATCCATTCTGTGCTAGACTCTAAGCTGAGTTATTTTTCATAGGCCAGATTTTAAAATAACTAAAATAATAGAATTGGATTCTCTATAACACAAAGACAGGATAATACTTGAGGTGAAGGATACCTCATTTACCCGTGTATGCTTGTATCAAAATATCTCATGTATAACATAAATATATATACCTATTTTGTACCCACAGAAATTAAAAAGTAAAAAAAAGTTTCAAACGTGAAAAAAGAGCAAAATGGGGATATTTATTTACAAAGGAAGAGCATGCCAGTAGGAGACTGACAAACTACAGAGGGCACTTCAGCCCGGGATGGGAAGTTGAAGCAAAGTCCTTTAATGTAAACCTACCACCTTTTATTGTAAGACTTTAAGCTAAAACATTCCCCATGTTAAAAATGTGTGTTTGTGTGTATGCATGCATACACGTGTACATACTCAAGAGATGTTTTATTCTATTTTAAGAAATGGTTTTCAAGCTAGTAAATAAATACAGTATTTCGGGCCACGACTTTCTTTCAAGTTCAAGTAGCCAACACTTGACAAACCGTATGACTTTTGGAAGCAGTTCATACCCCAAATAGTTCCTCAACATTCATTTTACAAACCTCATATACATTAAGCACCTATCTTTGCCAGGTGTCAGAGTTACAGAGAACAATTTCATAACTTCAAGGACCTCAGAATCCAATGGGATAAGATCACAAATACTAACGATGTGTTATGACTCTTAAGGTTTAATAGAAAAAGATGATTAACAACTGTACAGCCCATGATAGGTTTTCAGTTGACACTGGAAACAGCAATCTACACAGTTCAGAAACTTCACATATACCACAGCCCTTTCATGTTCCTAGCCCCACCATCAAATTCTACCAGCAGCTTTTGTCACTAATCATACCCTCTTCACTATAAAGATAATCACATTTTTATAATTCATGAGTGACTAATCAGTTTACATACATCATATTGGAAAATCATGTTATATTCCAGACTCCTGAGGCTGATGCTATCTCTCTCCCACATATATCTTAGTTTCTAAGAGAAAAATATGTGGTTTAAGCTCTGATGATTATAAAGCCTAGTATATGGAACATCCACTACACTACATACATAAACACACACACACACACACACACACACACAGAGAGAGAGAGAGAGAGAGAGAGAAGTGGGGAGAGAGAGAGAGAGAGAGAGAGAGAGAGCGCTCTCTACATTTGCAAAGATAAGTCCTTCTCTAAACACTCCATGCAGAAAAGACATTTCAGTTCCTGCCAATATTCTGGAGGTACTTACAGCATAAGTGGACTGAGCTAGGGAGTCTTTCATTGCTTCTTCAACACCTTTTGTAACAACTATTTTAGCAATGTCAAGTTAGAGCAAGGTTAAGAACACTATTTTGAATTAAACGACTGAGATTAGGAATAAGTAGGTTTCCTTTTACAAATAATCAAATACATAACTAGCGTTAACAACCAAATATAATATCTCCCCAAGACTCTTAAGGTTTAAAATAAATGAATCTTTAAGATCACTACTTAGCTAATTAATACTAACCCCTAGTTGCTGACTCTTACTATTAGAGACATCTAGAGATAATTTTGGAGCTGCAGACATTTTTCCTGGATGCCAATGAATGATAATCTTATACTGTTTATTGGGTATCAAGAGTTCTAAATAGTTCTAATAGTTCTAATCAAGAGTTCTAAATTTAAGGGAGGCATTGCGACATGTCACTCTAAATTGAGTGAGATTAGAAATGAAACTTTTATGGTCATAATGAAAGAGTGAGAAATATAGGCAGGTATCCTATAAGAGCATAAAACTTGAACGGCTGAAGTTGTGCTCAGAACGTCTAGGTTCTGGAACTAATTCAGCTCCTCAGTTGAGCTGACCAAGGCAGGCCCCACTCCTGGAGGGGCTCATCAAACCAAATTTCTGTTGTATGCCATGCCTGAGAAGATTAGATTGCCTCCACCTCCCCAATCAGAAAAACTGGGACACTAGATATGGCATAAAAGCTTGGGTTAGAAATCTACTGAGGAGTCAGAAGCTAAGCTACTAAATGATTTAAATTGCTTCTAACGGGCATTATTTTCCTCTGTTTCATCAATAAGGAAGCAGGCACAGGCGCCTCTGTACTATTTCAGAGGGTGGGAATGCTTTCTGGAGTTAGATTGTCAAGAGCTGCTTTTTAAAATAGCAATACTCTTATCAGAGTAAAACTTGCCTGCTGAGTCAAAAGGAAACTTGGCTTCATCTACCTTTAGAGCCCAGGAAAAATTTTAAATGTAAAGATGCCTGGCATGTTTCCAGCTGTTGGCTACTACAGATACTGTTAAATATCCACTCTTTATTGTTCTGAATGTACATGGAAAACAGATATATACTGTAAATGGAAAACAGAAAGAAGGCCTTCTTTATAAGGCCGACAGACTGAAAGCAAACAATAAGAAACCTGTATTTTTCTTTTGTCCTGTGAAGAATCTGACGTTACCGTAGACTCTCCTCCAAGAGAAAAAAAAAAAAAAAAAGAAATGGTTGCCAAGGTCTATCTCATTCCTATGTTAATGAAGGGAAGGACCAAAAAGAAATAGTATTTCCAATAAGGACACTGAATCTAGTACTAATTTGATGTCAAGATTTTTATTCAGTTCAATTTGAAGCCACCATAGAACTTTGTTTTAGGAAGCCTCCTCACTCTCAGCAAATTCAATTAGTAGGTATGATACAATTAGGGAAGGGGAACATCACACACTGGGGCCTATCATGGGGAGGGGTGAGGGAGGAGGGATTGCATTGGGAGTTATACCTGATGTAAATGACGAGTTGATGGGTGCTGACGAGTTGATGGCTGCAGCACACCAACATGGCACAAGTATACATATGTAACAAACCTGCACGTTATGCACATGTACCCTAGAACTCAAAGTATAATAATAAAAAAATAAATAAATAAAATAAAATAAAATAAAATAAAAACAATACGTTCTCTAATGGTACATGACTAGCTTGAAAACCTACGCATTAATAAATTCCAGTGAAAAAATTTGGCATACATACAATGCATAGAATGTGTCAGAAGAGGCATATCCTCACAAAATATTGGGGTGTGTCAAACATCAGAATGTCAGAGAGTGTGTGTGTGTGTGTGTGTGTGTGTGTATGCACATGAGTATGTTTGGATAGGGTTTTCCCCAAGTTGTCTGAGTGAAGCTGAAAATTCAAGAGGAATTCTATAGAAGACTCATGTAATTAAAAGAAGCCTAAATGTAATCAGCAACGAGTTCTTTCACTTGGCCAGGGTGTGGTAGGAAGGAGGCAGGATTCCTCATTACACATTTTAGTAGGTTATGCCAAATAGTGTAGAATATAGAAGGAATTATTCATACTTCAATAAAAAAGATTTTGCAAATCTGTAATAGACGGCATAGTACACAATGTATTCAATTTGAGATTCTGAAAATTTTAGATATATATGGTAATTTTGTGATTTGGAAGCTTAAGAATGAAGTGCAAATTGTAGTTAGAGCTCACTTTCCCAGGTTTAATATAAGCTTACAAGCTGGGAGCAATGTAACAATACTATCTGCCTATTTCAGGATTTTCCAGAAAGGCAGGCAACTAGGTAGAAGCTACTAAAGGGAAAGAAGGAAGAAAAACTAGAAAACCATCAGCATGAGTACTATTTCATTCTTTTAATAAAAAATGATGCCACAACTCTGTTTTTTGGGAGGAATAAGTTGTCTGCAGAATAGATATTACTGGGGTAGTTTTAGGGAGAACATTGCTAGTAGTAGGCAAGTCATTCCTCAAAAAGTAGAGAAACTCTTTAGACATCTCACAGGCCTGTGTGTGGGATGTCCACCTCTGTACAGAGGAATTGAGTGCTGGGACCCAGGCTGTGGCAACCCAACACATCTGGCCTCTGGGCAACATGGCAAATCCGGCTGATAACATCTGGTTATCAGAGGATCTTCTTAAGAAATAACTCTCTCTCTTCTCTCTCTTTCTCTCTCTCTGTCTTTCTCTGTCTTAGTCTGTTTGTGTTGCTATAAAGGAATACCTGAGATTAGGTCATTCGTTTGTAAAGAAAAAGGTTTATTTGACTCACAATTCTGCCAGTTGTACAAAAAGCATGTCACCAGCATCTGCTCCTACTGAGGGCATCAGGCTGCTTCCACTCATGGTGAGAGGCAAAGGGGAGCAGGCATGTGACATGGCAAGAAAGAGAGGGAGCAAGAGACAGCAAAGGAGGTGCCCGGCTCTTTTCAACAAGCAGTTCTCATGGGAACTAAGAGTGAGAACTCACTGTCTCCAGCAAGAATGACACCAAGCCATTCAGGAGGGATCCGCCTGCACAATCCAAACACCTTTCACTAGGCTTTACCTCCAACATTGGGGATCAAATTTCAACATGAGATTAGGCAGGGCCAAACAAACCATATCCAAATCATAGTGCTTGTCCTCAGATACCATCAGTGAGAAGAGAATGAAGCAACACTTACTAGGAGTATCAGTTCTTTCACCCCTAAATTCCATTATGCTGTGAGTGTTCTTGAACCTTCATCCGACAACTCCTTGTGTCCCACGTAATGGTTTCACAGCCAGAAAGGAGTCAGAACAGCCACGTCATCTATACCCACAAAGGAATCTTGCTCTGTTCATCTAACCTTCGAAGTTCATAAATTTCTTCTTTTCTTACTAAATGCTCAGATATTCTAGAGTAATTACAAAAAAAATTCTAAAAAAAGAAAGTATGATAAATAAGTTCAGAAGATTTACTTAAAAGCCCAGGTTAATTTGTGTCTTTGACAACAAATTGAGAAACAAGATGATGAAAATCACAATAGTGCAAACCAAGAAGAAATATTTTCTGGAAGAGCCTCTGGAAGAAATTTGAAAGGCACACTGTTCTATTATAATTGCTACTATTTGTTTAATAATTGAGATGAGCTAATATATTACTCTCAATTGCCAACCTAAACTACTAGGAAATTCTGTCCTCAGGAATACCAAACACATTCTTTAAATGAATTACCAAGTGCAATTCCATGTGTAAAATCAAACCAGATATTCTTCTGAAGGTGTGATTCAGATACTCATGGGCAGATGTATCCAGATGATCCCTAGATATTGAATGAAACCCTAAGTACCATCAAATGAAACACCATTTTTGGGGGTTAGTCCCAGAGAAGCATGTCAAGTGGTCTGAAACATTTTGGTCAATTTATGAAGGGATAGACATCAACCGGCTTCTAAAAAGTGAAAAGAATAGGCTAACTTTTAAAAAAGTATTTCTTACCAGGGTAATTAGATTATGATTATTTGTTGGGAAACACAAATCAGATGCAACTTTTTTCTTCTTCCCCTGAAGTAGTAGAGATTGTCACCAAAACACATGGCATGTGCATAGTACTAAAACTCAAATTTTAGTCATGTTATCAAAGCACCAAGATGTAAAATAAGCTTCAGAACTCATAAATGCAATTGTTGATATACCAATGAGCAAGAAAATTGTCAATAAAGGAGGCAACATATGTAATATATTTTTAAAAAGAATTAAGAGGACGGGTGTGGTGGCTTATGCCTATAATCCCAGCACTTTGGAAGGCTGAGTCCAGCGGATCACTTGAGGCCAGGAGTTCGAGACCAGCCTAGCCAACATGGCGAAACCTCACCTCTACTGAAATACAAAAATTAGCTGGGCATGGTGGCACAAGCCTGTGATCCCAGCCACCTGGGTGGCTGAGGCATGAGAAGAGCTTGAACCCAGGAGACAGAGGCTGCAGTTTTACAAGACTGCACCACTGCACTCCAGCCTGGGTGACAGAGCAAGACTCTATCTCAAACAAATAAAAAATAAAAAATAAAAATAAAAAGTAAGGGAAAAAATGACTTGTCACAATTCTGATCTTATTGAATAAAAGGAATCAACTCCCTCTTAAGAGATTTGCTCTTTGGGGGCCTCTGCATAGCCTAAATATTTCTGTAGTGCTCTATTATTCTGCAAACTTTCATAATAATATTCAATGCTGCATAATGTAATTTAGATGTGAAAGAATTGATGCACCTAGTAAGAGCTGCTTTACTTCCTTCTCATTGATGTATCTGATCTAATAGGTGGAGAAATGTGCTGAATTGTCACAGCATACATTTCAGTGAGAAAAAAAAATCACTACAGCATAGAAATATGTATGGAAGTGCTGACAACATATCAATTAATAATACCTGCAACATATAAAGAGAAAATAAGAGAAAATATTCTATCTTTTACAATTTGAGAAAGCCAAGTCACGACTTAATTTCGTACAATCTCCATGTTGCAACACAGCAAATAATTCCACCTCTGGTGGACTATTCAGACTTGATTGAGATTCTGCTAATAGCCCAAGACTGAAAAAGAGCAACAAGCAAAACTGTGTGTATGGTGTGGCACTATCTATGTGAATCAGGAAGGTGGGAGAAGACATTTACATATATGTATGTGTATATAAAGAATCTTATTAAACAGCACTGTCCACGGGTAATGTGAGAGCAATACTATGAGGCAGGAAAATATATAGATTAAAAAAAAAAAAACTATTGTTATATATTAACCACTTTAAAATGATTTTTTTTATTTTTTATTTTTTTATTTTTTTGAGACAGGGTCTCACTCTCGCTCAGGATGGAGTGCAGTGACATGATCTTGGCTCACTGCAACTTCTACCTACTGGGTTCAAGCGATTCTTCCACCTCAGCCTCCCCAGTAGCTGGAACTACAGGCATGTAGCACCACACCTAATTTTATTTTTTTAGATGGAGTTTCGCTCTTATCATCCAGGCTGGAGTACAATGGTGTGATCTCTTCTCACTGCAACGACTGCCTCCCAGGTTCAAGTGATTCTCCTGCCTCAGCCTCCCAAGTAGCTGGGATTACAGGCTCCCGCCACCTTGCCTGGTTAATTTTTGTAGTTTTAGTAAAGATGTCATTTCACCATTGATAAGGTTTGGGTGTGTCCCCACCCAAATGTCAACTTGAATTGTATCTTCCAGAATTCCCACGTGCTGTGGGAGGGACCCGGGGGAGGGAATGAATCACGGGGGCCGATCTTTCCCATGTTA
Organism: Macaca fascicularis; assembly: GCF_037993035.2. Taxonomy (NCBI): domain Eukaryota; kingdom Metazoa; phylum Chordata; class Mammalia; order Primates; family Cercopithecidae; genus Macaca; species Macaca fascicularis. The sequence goes on from NC_088386.1 coordinate 59,193,939, forward strand.
TTCTCATGTTAGTGAATAAGTCTCGTGAGATCTGATGGGTTTATCAGAGGTTTCTGCTTTTGCTTCTTCCTCATTTTTCTCTTGCTGCCACCATGTAAGAAGTGCCTTTCACCTCCTGCCATGATTCTGAGGCCTCCCCAGCCATGTGGAACTGTAAGTCCAACTAAACCTCTTTTTCTTCCCAGTCTTGGATATGTCTTTATCAGCAGCATGAAAACAGACTAATACAGTAAATTGGTACCAGTAGAGTGAGACATTGCTAAAAAGATACCTGAAAATGTGGAAGTGACTTTGGAACTGGGTAACAGGCAGAGGTTGGAAGAGTTTGGAAGGCTTAGAAGACAGGAAAATGTGGGAAACTTTGGAACTTCCTAGGGACTTGTTGAATGACTTTGCCCAAAATGGTGATATCAATATTGACAATAAGGTCCAGGCTGAGGTGGTCTCAGATGGAGATGAGGAACTTGTTGGGAACTGGAGTAAAGGTGACTCTTGTTATGTTTTAGCAAAGAGATTGGTGGCATTTTGGGCCTGCCCTAGAGATTTGTGGAACTTTGAACTTGAGAGAAATGATTTAGGGTATCTGGTGGAAGAAATTACTAAGCAACAAAGCATTCACAAGAAGACTTGTGTGCTGTTAAAAGCATTCCATTTTAAAAGGGAAACAGCATAAAAGTTCAGAAAATGTGCAGCCTGGCAATGCAGCAGAAAAGAAAAACTCATTCTTTGAGGAGAAATTCAAGCCAGCTGCAGAAATTTGCGTAAGTAGCGAGGAGCATAATGTTAATTCCCAAGGCCATGGGGGAAATGTCTCCAGGCCATGTCAGAGACCTTCAGAGGAGCCATTCCCATCACAGCCCCAGAGGTCCAAGAGGAAAAGGTGGTTCTATGGGCTGGGTCCAGGGTCCCAGTGCTGTGTGCAGCCTAGGGACTTGGTGCCTGCCCTGTGTCCCAGCTGCTCCAGTCAAGGGTAGAATGATATAGTTTGGCTGTGTCCCCACACAAATCTCAACTTGAATTTTATCTCCCAGAATTCCCCCATGTTGTGAGAGGGACCCAGGGGGAGGTAATTGAATCATGGGGGCTGGTCTTTGCTGTGCTTTTCTCGTGATAGTGAATTAAGTCTCACGAGATTCAATGGATTTGTCAGGGGTTTCTGCTTTCGCTTCTTCCTCATTTTTCTCTTGCCGCCACCACATAAGAAGTGCCTTTCGCCTCCTGCCATGATTCTGAGGCCTCCCCAGCCATGTGGAACTGTAAGTCCAATTAAACCTGTTTTTCTTCCCAGTCTCGGGTATGTCTTTATCAGCAGCTTGAAAATGAACTAATACAACCATGTTGGCCAGGCTGGTCACTGGCTAATTTTTTTTGTATTTTTTGGTAGAGACGGGGTTTCACCATGTTGGCCAGCTTGGTCTCAAACTCCTGACCTCAGGTGATCTGCCTACCTTGGCCTCCCAAAGTGCTGGGATTACAGGCATGATCGACCGTACCTGGTCTAAAAAATACTGCGTTGTTGTTGTTGTTGTTTGCTTGTTTTTTTTGGAAACTAAGTACATTGTTGAAGAGTAACTTAGCAAGTTCCGGAAGAATCATTCTGAATTGTAGAAGTCAGATTGTTTTTTGTTTGTTTGTTTGTTTTTTGAGATGGAGTTTTGCTCTTGTTGCTCAGGCTGGAGTGCAATGGCTCTCAGCTCATCACAACCTCCGCCTCCCGGGTTCAAGCGATTCTCCTGCCTCAGCCTCCCCAGTAGCTGGGATTACAGGCATGTGCCACCACGCCTGGCTAATTTTGTATTTTTAGTAGAGACGGGGTTTCTCCATGTTGATCAGGCTGGTCTCAAACTCCCAACCTCAGGTGATCCGCAGTTTTTTTAAAAAGGATAGTCTGCCGGGCACGGTGGCTCACATCTGTAATCCCAGCACTTTGGGAGGTTGAGATGGGCAGATAACCTCAGGTCGGGAATTTGAGACCAGCCTGACCAACATGGAGAAACCATGTCTCTACTAAAAACACAAAATTAGTCGGGTGTGGTGGCCCATGCCTGTAATCCCAGCTACTCGGGAGGCTGAGGCAAGAGAAGCGCTTGAACCCGGGAGGAGGAGGTTGCAGTGAGCTAAGATCCTGCCATTGCACTCCAGCCTGAGAAACAAGAGCGAAACTCCATTTCCAAAAAAAAAAGAAAGAAAGAAATTAAAAAAAAAAAAGATAGTCTACTCTTTGGCTAGTACACAAAATAATGACTTACGAGTTTTAACAAAGATAGTTTAAAGACTAAACACAACTTGGTGAACCCCAGTACTACTATTGATTAGTTTTCTGTCGTTGGGCAATTAGCGGCTCTACACTCATCCTTAATATGGGTGTAATTGTAGGTATGTGTGTGTCTATGGTAGGGGATAGGCTGGAGGCTGGGTGTGATCAGGACTGAGGATGTAGGGGAGGCAAGCAGGTCTTATAAAGGAATGGATGCCCGGGAGTCTGTATTAAGTAGACTTCAAAACCTGGTAAGATTTTGAAGATGGCAAGTCCCCCCATTCCCTTTTAAAAAGTAAAAAAATGGCCGGGCGCGGTGGCTCACGCCTGTAATCCCAGCACTCTGGGAGGCCTGGGTGGGTGGATCACGAGGTCAGGAGATCGAGACCATCCTGGCTAACATGGTGAAACCCCGTCTCTACTAAAAATACAAAAAATTAGCCAGGCGTGGCAGCGCCTGTAGGCCCAGCTACTCGGGAGGCTGAGGCAGGAGGATGGTGTGAACCCGGCAGGCGGAGCTTGTAGTGGGCCGAGATCGCACCCCTGCACTCCAGCCTGGGAGAAAAAAAAAAAAAAAACAATGACAGTTGAAGATCGTTCTGTTGTTAATCGTTCCTTTCTTTACAGTGTCTCCTTCAGCTGGCTTCCAAAGCTGCTTCATCTATGATCCTCTTCTTCATTTATACAGATGCTGTGTACATTTCCAAGGACTTACATATCTGAAAAGTTATCTAAGATGCTTATTGTTTATTAAATTCTAGCATATATATTTTATGGTTTACTTAAAATTTTACTGATACAAACCTCTAGACAGCCAGCCATTAGCTCTTTCCCCCTCTATTTATGAATCATAGGTATTTTTCCAAAACAGTGTTAATTTGACTGATTTTATTTATATGGGGAGCCAGTAGTAAAACATCATTTCTTTTCCTGTTCTCCTATATTTAAACCAGCTCTAAATCTACTTGTAGGCCAGAAATTCAACTCAGGTTCATGAAACAGTGCTGCCCTAGCAAAAGTCTACTAAACCTATCTTTAATCTTCAGGAAAATTTAACTGTTACTCCAGGTTTAAAAATTAAGCTATGTGAGTCAACACTCTAGCCACAAAAATGCAACAAGCAACAGATTTCGTTCGGATGAATTTGCTATTTCGTAGTTAGTTCAACAAACCAACAATGTGGGTTCTAACATTGTGTCACACCAGTACTATGGTCTGTTGATATTTACATGAAGATACCCTGGAAGTAAATTGTAAACAACTTCCCAATCTAAGCTGACTATCTCCTTCCCAATCTAAACTGTTTCCCCAATGGGCTGGCGAAATGAACTGTAGTTTTGTATAGTAATTCAGAAGACAATTGATTATTTGCCAAGAGTCTGTTTGTGAGTTGCCACTTATTATTATTTTTTATCCACTCCAGGGACACATTTTCAATTTCACAGTCTTTTGCACATTGTGGACAGTGCTGTTTAATTTCTTAAACAGGAAAGTGCACATTCTCTTTCTATTGTAGTTAGACCAGTGGCTCTCAAAGAGCAGGCAGGGACTATATATCCAGGGAGTAAATGCCTAGGCTGACATTTGCATGCTCACTCCATCCATAGCCTTGCGGCTTAAGAGGGAATTAAAGAAGAGCCATTCTTCACGTAAGAAAGGACACCTTTGTGTCTCACAATCTTAGATGTTCTGAGGTATAGTAAACATTCTTGAAGATACTACTCTTTAATTGTTTATGGATTATTTCTCTCTATTTTACTGTTAAAACACGAGTTTCTAGCAGAGTTAGGGAAAATTTTGTCAGGAAACAGTTGTTTTCCTCCTACAGACTAACATTCCTGCAGGCAATGCAGCAAATTAACCAATATAAATGTTTCCTTCAAAACACAGAGATCTTTTATCTATTTAGGAACAGATCACACAATATAACATGCTGAACTATTTCTATTAAGCCCAAAGATGACAAAAAATTGAAAAGAATAAATCCATTATAAAGAATTCATATCTGCTGCTTTGTGAGCAATCTATAATACACCGTATTGTGCAAACTATAGGAGATGATGACCTAACAATACAGAATGTAGAGAGGGCTTTTGACAACAGAAAATCATAAGAGAGAGTATCATTTAATGGAGAGTGAAAAAAAATGATCCTGGATTCTTTTTCCCCCTTTATTTGTTGTATCACTTTGTAAAACCTCTCTATGCCTTGCTCTCTTCATCAGAAAAATGAGACCTATGGTTTTATTTTTATAAAGTGCTTTAGGATTTAGGAGAACCCAGAATGTATTATATGATGAAAGCCGCCATGGTGCATGTCACATGACTATGGCAGAAAAGGAACCAAAAGCAAAACATGAATCAGCAATGAACACTCATTTTGTTTGTTTAAAACCCCAGGATGTGCAAATATATGTCAGAGCTTAAGTTGACCCTCTTCCTTTACAATCACACATTACTGTATCAGGTTCTGGTTTTGAAACCTGAGTTTGGTAGAAAGAATATGGATGCAGGAAGGAGTAAAGGACAGGAGTAAGAGGGTTTCTCTCAAGCAAACCCCAAGTCACTAGGGGTATCATCAAGAGCTTCACCAACAATCCCCTAAAGGACCAGAGACAGAGGGCATTAGCCTTGCCGCTTCGCCTTCCTCAAGCATTCCTTTATTCCCCCAAAGGATTATACATTGACAGGGCAAATCAACAAAGCACGGGCCATCTCCTCCAACTGTCCAAAGTTACATGGGCTTTTAGAACCACAGGAGAGTCAGAATTGGGAATAATACAGACCATTACATTGAGGGGTAGGTCAAGATGATGTATTAGAAGGTAGGAGTTCTAGGTTCCAATGCTTATTCCAACATCAATTTACTGCATTACTTTCAACAAACCAAACTCTCTGGACCTCTATTTTCTCAACTGACACTGAGGGCAAGGAAGGTAGAATATTAGTTTAAATGATCTCCTTTTAAGACCTAAAATTATGTTATTCTTAGAGTACCTGGTTAATGACCCAAAGGAACCCAAGATCCCTGTCTTGTGGATAAAAATATCAAGGTAACTTTCTAATCCAACTCTGGTATCAGGATGACAGAAATGAGGACACAAAGACTCAAAGAAGTTCCACAATCACACAGCTAGTGGTAAAATCAGAATTTGACTTTGGGGTTTGAACATAAATTTGGATATACCCCAGAGGATTTCCTGTAAATTTTCTGACTTGAGACGTCTAAAACTAAATCCATTAAAAAAAAAATGAGACTCAAGCACAATGGCTATATATTTATGTGTGCGTGTATTTATATATGTATAAAAATGTACAAAATATAAACAAAGTATACTGTATTTATCAAATGAATGCTATTCCCACCTGAGCCTGTTTTCCTTTCTGTGTTCTCTATTTTTGGTGAGTGTCACCCCAGAGGCCTAGTTTCCAGAAATAGAAGGCCTGTTATCAGTGCCTCTCATTCATCCCCACTCTGAACCACTCTGCATTCACACAGACTCACCAATACAACTGATTTCATCCCTGACTTCTTTCCCCATTCTACATTCTTTCTTTATTCCCAACATGTTTGTATCATTTAGGTCTTCATCTATTGCTTCACCTGTTCCCTCCTAACTGGCCTAACTGGTCTCCTTTCTTCTGAATCCCTTTTCCATACTATCCCTCCCCCACACACAAAAACAACAACAACAACAACAAAAAAAAACTTTTCTAAAATAAAAATGTAAACATATCTTTGACCTGTTTGAAATCTGTCAACATTCATTAGTTTACCCACAGGAGGAAGTCTAAGCTTCCCAATGGGAAAAATTAAACCCCTTCTGTCCAAGGCCTGCATTTCCAGCTCACTCCCTCCATTCCCACTTAACATCTCATGTTTCTGTAAGAACAAATGTTTGCAGTTATTTCTCAACTACTGCATACCACTGTGCCTTGGCATATGCTAATATCTCAGTCTGGAAGTCCCTATTCCTTTCCCATTGTTTACTTGAAAAATCTTATTCGTCTTTTAAAACCCAAATAATTCATTCCTCCACTGGGTTTCATCCAACTCTACATTCCCCTTAGGGTTAATCATATCCTGTCCTAGGCTGCTTCTGTACTTTGGACAGGCTTCCACTGCTGCATTCTTCACACTGTGCTGTAACTGTTTATTTGTATGCCTTCCTCTCTCACAAGACTCTGAAACCTTGAGGGCAGGAAATGCATCTTCATCATCTCTGCATCCCTAGCGCAGAGCCTGGAATATAGAAGGTCCTTGATGTGTGTTCACGTCTTTGAATGAGTAAATAAACAAGCAAACATTCATTCACTCAACCCCTATTTTACTTGACGTCTCACAGAGTTCAAGGAAAGAGAACATCCCCACCCCCAAATCCCCCCTAAAAGAACCCTCCACAGTAACAAACAAGAAAAATATCTGATAGGGATATGAGCTGTCTGGATACTTAAATCGTTATAATAGAATGGAGAATGACTGGGTGTCTATAATGGTTCATTAGCAGAAAAGTCATCCTTCAACTCATGAATGATAAAGACTGTCTCACATTGGGACCCAAACAAGTAGTATTTAAAGACACCATGGGGCTAAAGGAAAGCACCTAGGGAGAGCATGTAGATTCAAAAAGAAGGGTCAAGCCCTGGGAGCCATTATAACATAAAGTTCAAACTGAAGAAGAACCAGTAAAGGACACCAAGAAGAAAACCAGGAGATCGTGATCAGCCAAACTAAGAGAAGAAGGTATTTGAAGCAGGAGACAGTGGTCAACTTTGCTGGACCCTGGTGGAAGCTCAAGTAAGATAAAATACTCAATGTGCCACATGCAGGACAGTGAGTGGTGAGCTAGATAAACGCTTCAGGAGTTGAGACAGGAATGAAAGCCTGATTTGAATTGAATTCCATCTCTTCATATGAAATCATGAAAGTATATTACATGGTAATAAAACACATTTTCCCCCTCTCCAGTTAAAACAAAGCTTAAAATGGGTAAAACTTAGAAGAGATTTAGTATACATTTCAGGAAGAATTTCTTAGCAGCATAATTAACAAAAAAGAAATATAGATACTATAAATTCTTATTACATAACGGAAAGATAGTCATCCTGCTGTATTAATCAATTTGATAACTGCTTTTACTCATCTATATTTTCTCAACTGAAAAAAAGTTGGCCCCCCAAAATATGGAGTGCATTTCTTAAAAATCTACATAACTAATAACAACTAAACAAACACTACTTCAGTGTTTTGTTTTGTTTGAGAAAAGGTCTCACTCAGTCACCCAGGCTGGTGTGCAGTGGCCCAATTACAACTCACTGCAGCCTCCAACATCTCAGGCTTAAGTGACCTTCCTGGCTTATTCTCCCGAGTAGCTGGGACTGCAGGCATATGCCACCATGCCCGGCCAATATTTGTATTTTGTATTTGTAGAGACAGGGTCTCCCTATGTTGCCCAGGCTTACTCCAGCTTTCAGAAACAAATAAATAAGAATATATTTCTATCCTATATATCCTTATATAAAAATAAGAAATATGTGTTGTGCACATGTACCCTAGAACTGAAACTATAATAATAATAATAAAAGAAATATATATTTGACTTCATACATATTATCTGAATAAACTTCTAATTTTTATATTTGTGGATCAGAAAGGAAACCATTTAAAAATTTAAAGATAAGATGAAATGGCACAGTCTATAATCAAACTTTCAGTCATAGCAAAGCTAAATAAAACAGTTTCTTTTTACAAATTCCACATCTCAAGTTGCTCTTGTGGCTTTCTTCCAAAGAGATGACAAAGAGTTCACAAGTCATAATCTGCCAAACAAACTCCCAAAGAAATGAAACTTAATACACGTCAAGATGTTAGCCTCTACTTCCCTAGTGACAATAACATTCTTTTTTCTCTTCTAATTGCTGAGGACTTCTATGATTAAAAATGATTATCCTTAGAACATGGGTACATACAATTTAATAGAAAAGTTAACTTAAATTCTCGATCATAACCTACTAATGGTTATAGAAGCATTGATGCCCACTCTTCCAAGGACCAAAAGATATTTAAAGGTTTTATATCAATGAAATATCTAATAAAAAACAAGAATTAATACTACAAGATTTATGTTCTTTATTATATAGAAAAAGATGTGCAAGAAGGTAATCCTGATGGACAGCAAGCTCAGCTTTAGCAAAACTAGAGTGATCTGCTTGGGTGCATCACAATAACTTTATAATGATATTAGAATACATGTGATCCTTTTTAAATTTTAGCTGCCACAAAGCATTATGTCAAATACTAAAGTGATGCAGTGTTAACACTACAGCACACAATGTGGCTGGCAACTTTGAGTTAGAATAATAGAGTAAGAAGGGTTTTTAAAATAGGTGTTGGTCACTTAAAAGTAAACAAACAAACCCCCCACAACATAGAAACAAGTACCTTAACAGTGCAAAATAGCTACCCACTGGAGTTAGTGGTAAGTATATAGTATAATGATGTCATCAAATAAACAGCATGTAGTGCTATATGAACATAGATTTCTGAGTCCAGATCTGTCCATGTTTATTTAAACTGCCTCACATTCAAATTTTAATTATTTTACATGTCGTCTTTTCCAGTGTTTAGCTTACCGACAGCTTACCTATAAAAGTCTGCTTTTTAAAAAATTTTAGTTGACAAATAAAAATTATGTATATTTATGCAGTATGATGTCATGTTTTGGTCTATGTATATATTGTAGAAAAATTTAATCAGGCTAGTTAACATACTTGTCACCTCACCAACTGAATAAAAGTCTAGCTTTTAAATTCATCCACAATGTATATTTATTTTTTAATGAATGAAGTATTCTCAGCAATTTAATATCTTCCTCAAAATACGTTAAACACCTGATCTAAAGCAGTTCTTTTGATATATATATGCACAATACAGCAAAACAAATTTGGCAAAGAGAAAAAAGGACTTTAGCCTTTATGACAAGACTGTTGTCTGTACTTCTGTTTATTTTTGGAGAGTCCTTTTTTAAAGAATGCTATTGGTTTTAGGAGCATAATTAGCTCATCAATAATATTTAACCAACCATAGCATCAAGATCAGTCTGGAACTGGAATTACTATATACCATGGTGATTCACATTATCTATCCAGCTGGCGTGACTTGGCAAACAGTATTTTACAAGATACTGCACCAGCTTGTAATCGCCCAGAGATGCAATGTGCCCACTTTCGGTGAGTGCTGAAGGTGTGGCGTGTAACCTCTGTTAGCTGCCATCATCCATTTTGCTACACTCTCTCCATTGGCAAATATTCCATGTGTAGCACAGTTGAGGAGGTTTTATAAATACGAGACAGCAAAAACAAAAAGCATAGATAAAAAGGAATCAAACTCTGTGGCATACTAACCATTTAAGGAAGTTGAAGAGATCATGCAGAAGAAATCTAAACATGCAGAAAAGGGACTCACGATCATGGAAATACATCTTAAGCATTTGGGGTGGGAGATATGTATATTCTGAACTCAGAGCTCTACATAGTGATGTCTTGTGACAAACTACCCTATCCTTTGCCTCCTGATTTAGTAAATAATTGGTAGATTTACAGTCATTTACCCAGCTACCTCTCACTGGTCTGTGATCAGTCGACATATTAGTAACTGAAGGATAACTCACAAAATTACCCATGTAGTTTTGAGAATTGATGACCCATAAACATTTTCCAGAAAGTAACCAAAAATCAAAATTTCACTTTTCTAGGTTTTCTTGTAGTTTTTTTGTGTAACTAGAAAGGATTTTTTACTATAAGTCAAATACCCATAAAAATGTGTTAAGTCCTATAAAACATCAAATAATTATAGCTTCTGAATCATATTAAAAAGGAGGGGCTGATATCAAGTCACAAAATAGGTGAGTATTAACATGACAAGGATATGAAACATGCATGTCATGATTCTGAGGTTTTCGTCCTATCTCAGATAAATTTAGTATAATTTCTCATAACTCTGTGAGTCACTGGCCAACTCACTAATATAATCAATATATTATTGAGATGGAAATATCCTGGCAATATGGTAAGGCTCTAGAAATGCCAGTTTCTAAATTGATGTCAAAGTATTACACATGTGTCATAAACGGCTATCAAAGGGATGCCAAATCATCCCTGTTGTTGAGATAATTGTTTTACTTTGAAGTTTCTCAAGATCTATTGTGTTAGTTCCCAGGTCAGAGCTATCTGCCTCTCCTCTGTCCATTTTTTCCCCTCATTCTTCAATCACAATGTAGAATTAGAAAACTATTTGACAATGAGATAACGAGTTATTTCAATGGCTCTAAAAAAAAAATCTACTTGGTTGATTTTGTTAAAAGGAGAATCCTTGATTTGCTTCCTAAGATGTATTGAGGAAACTTGGTATATTGTGTGACTCTATACTAACCTTCAGAAATCTAGGAGACTAACAGATGAGGTTGGGGCACATGTTTATAGGATGAAGTGCCCCTATTAAGAATCTATGAGAAAGGCTTTCATGCCTTAGTTATATTTTCTGTCTCCTCCCATTAGACTCCTCCAATGCTACTGAAGGGCTTTAGTACAGTGCCCTGCACACAATAGGCGCTTCACAGTTATTTGAAGAATTATTTATTGAGGAGGAATCCATAGATGACTTTGTAGAAATTCAAGGAAAAATCTACTATGTGAAAAACAAAGTGCCGATTCCATGCTTCAATTCCATGCTTCTGGCAGCCAGCATAACAAAACAGCAACAACAATAACAAGAAAAACAGCCATCGTGATGTTTAGATGTTAAGTTTAAACTCTTGTGTTGTTCATACAGTCATATGTATACTTTCTCTCCTGGGTACAGAGTCCTTAGTTCAGTGTCTTCTTTTGAGAAAACTGTAAATACACACACACACACTCTGACTTATTCTCTCTTATTTTGCACTTTCTTTGAATATGAGATGTATTTTACCTTAATTTCTTTAAACGGCCATTTCTGTAACTTTCCAAAGAGGAAAGAGATACAGTGAAGTACAATAGGGGACCAAAAAGTTACATTTTACATTATTGATGTATCTTTAATGCCAGTACATATCTGGTTAGACTTTCTGATCAGAAAATGTAAGTATGTGTGTAAGGATAGGAACTGAACAGCTTATTATAGAAAAATATTATTCAAAATAAAAAGACATTCCTTATTTAGAAGACATGCTGGTAGGAAGCTTTTAAAATTAACTTGCCCTAAATGTGGAGCCTTGGAATTGGATCTGCAAAGTGTCAATAAACACCTACCTTGAGATGTGGGATTCATTTGAGGATTTCTTCAAATGGAAACATACTTGGGAGACACTGGGTCCCTGAGGGGAGAAAGCTATAGAAACAGGTTTCATTTTTACTGTTTCCTGTAGTAAGTTAAATCTGACAGCTGATTCTCTTCTGGAAAGGCAAAATTTTTAAGCCAAGAATACAAACAGTCATTTTTTTCTGTTTTTATTTTATCCTAGATGGTGCCTTATTCCAAGATTTCAGTATACAAGGCTCAAGTTCAGTGAACTTTCCAAGATTACCATGCATTTCCCAAGAAGAGACATACAAAAATTACTCTGCCAATTACATATACTAGTTTCATTAATGCCTTCATTTAATTGACTGGGATTTATGAAAGATCTAGTAATGAAGCTATACTGTGCCATAACTTATCCCGCCTTGCAAAGAGAAAACTGAAGCTCAGATGGATTAAAACTGTATGCTGTTTGGGGCAGGGACAGTGTCTGCTTTGTTCTTCAGTGTATTTTCATGGCCCTACACAGTGTTGTGTAGTGGTAACAGAGCACAGCAATTTAGAGCTCAGTGTCTGGAACCAGACAGACCTGGCTTGGGGCAGAAGCCTCAGGTGAGGAAACTGAGGTTAGGCTTTAAAAATAAAGACTTAAAGGTGAATATGTATTACAGGTAATATCTCAGTTTCCTCACCTCTTAAAATGTTATGAATATCTAATAAAGTGTTGGATAATGAAATAATACATGTAATGTGATCAATAGTGTCTGCTACATAGATAACATTTATTAATAAAATTCTCATCATCATCCTCATCTGGCACTTGGTATCATTATAAAATGAATGGCTGAATGCAGCTATTATACACGAACTCAGAACCCTGGTTTTCTCACTTCTCTGTCAGTACTCACCTTCCTTACATGATACTACACATGTAATTGGAAGTTACCTAAAAAGATTGATGAATTTAGTTTTATTAACTCAAATTTAGTATCTTTTGCAGGCAGATGGGAGGGAGGAGCCTTCCATACTTATGTTTTGTGCCAGCTGAATGTGTGTGTGTGTGTTTTACAGTTTTTGTTTTGTTTTACACAAATGAATTACGCTTTTCTAATGTAGAGATCTGCTTCTGAGCTAATGCCCTATTTCATGACTTCGCCACTATTTGCAGCTTTCCAGAAATGCTATTGCTGGGATTCCCAGACTGCAGAGTTTTATATAGAGAAAAATATGGACAAAGATAATTCTGGTCTAAAGCTGTTTTCAGTCTTGCACTGCCAATTATATTAACTGTCTTCAAGAAAACACACTGAAATTAAAATGGCAAATTTAACTCAGACTTACAGTAATGTAGGCAATCATTTAATTTCACAAAACTGAAATGATTTGGGGGCTGTGGTGAAAATATTTTGAAGGATACCATAAAGTGGAAGCAAATTCAATTTTTTATATAAGCAAACCTTGAAGTAGGAGTGAGGAATTCTATAGGCAATTAAATCTTTGAAAATAATAATGCAGTTTTCGCATTTCTTTAGTGCCTTCTTCTTCCGAAGAATTGCATGATCATCCCATGTATGGTTGCTCTTTACAACACTCTTGACAAAAATAATAGTAAGAGTTCAATGACCTTTTCTTTTCACAGAAAAGGTGAGGCATTGAGTATTTAAAAGGCTTTCTGAGAAGTATGGTTAGCTCATAGAAGAGAGATGGATGACTTGAACCTTTGGTTAGAATCTACTAGCTCTGATGAATCTAAAGTAACATTTAAATAGGACCCTTTAGGAATACTTGTAAAACCTGTTCACCTTTAAGTCTTTATCTATGATAGTATTTAGATGAAATCTTAGAAAATTATGTAATGTACAGCCAATGAATTTTTTCCATGCCACATTTGAGTTAACATAGTCTCTTCTTATTGATAGGAAAGATTCGAGGTAATATTAACAGAAGTGGATATAATAGGGCTTGGATAAACTCTAATTTCCCCTTTTTCTTGTCACTTCTTCCATGACTCTTGTTACTAATTGCTCTGTTTAATTCAGAGAGTATATTTGGTTTTGCTCTTGTTTTGCAAGATCTGACACACAGATCATGTCTGTAACAACCTGGAATATGTGACATCACACACATAGGAAAAAGCTGTGGGCCTAACTACTCAGAATCTAGAAATTCTTATCACAGACTAGTGATGCTTAAAGTGTAGTCCCTGGACCAGCAGCAACAGCATCACTGGGGAAACTGTTAGAAATGCAAAATCAGAGCCCTGGAGATCAACTGAATCAGAAATTCTGGGTTGTAGCCCAACAATCTGTACTTTAACAAGTCTTCTGGGTGACTCTAATGCATGCAAAGCTTGAGAATCGCTGACCCAGACTCAGAGCTTCTTGATCCAGATATCTGCATGTGCGCATGTCCAGCCCTTGTGTTTCTAGCATTAATTCTTTTTCTACTTGCCAAGTCCCTTGACTTGAATGTCTTTTCTTTTCTTTTTTTTCTTTTTCTTTTTGTATAAGCATGTCAGCCTCTTCTTCTCAATTGTCTGCACTTTTATGTGGGAGGACAGAAGATGGGTAGGATTCATCATATATAATACATATATATACACATCATATATAATGTATATAGAATTTAAAAATATTCATTTAAGGCTCCTTTTACCAAAATGCCTCAGTGGCACCGGAGTCTTGTCCCGCAAAGCAAATACCTGGGAGAGCTGGAGGGAGGGGTGGGGTGTTTTGTACAAAACGAAAGGGTATCAACAAGCGTGGCCTATAAGATCACCATGACTGCAGTATTTAGAAAGGTAGTTGTCAATTTATTTTTAATTATTTTAATCCTCAATGCCAGTGTGGAATCAAATTGCCATTCACCATAATAGAAGACTTAAGTCTGAATCTGTACACAAGGCATGCTATGGAGTACACATATGAATTCCTCTTTTTTTTGCTTAAATTCATTACATAATGTTTCTTAAACTTGAGTAATCTATAAATTCATTTTCAAAGGAAAAATTATTTTGAAACTAATACGACTTACAGACCCAGTGCCTAGATGGAAAAACAATGATTTAAAAAATTAGAGTTCTTCTATAAAAAGGGTTTTTAATTGGAAATTTCTCTATCAAAGAAAACTTTTATGTTTATTCCTACAAAATGTATTTTAATTCACTAAAATGAAAATATATAATTAAAACATCTCATGAATTCCCGGAATATATGTGTGTGTGCGTATATATATGAACTAATATATGTATAATATATATATATACACATATATATATATAAAATATATATATATATATAGACTGAAGTCTGCACACCTGGATCTGAGAAACATAGTTTTATACTAATCTAAACCATAACTCTGAATTCTAAAAAGCATCTAAAGTAAAAGTGAAATGTGTGACCAAGAATATTAAAATAATAAATGTCATTTTGTAACAACTATCAGAAAACTTGAAAAGTATTTCAGTTCATATTTTGAAGCTGATAAATATCAGCTCTGTGGTTAAACTTGTCTTAAAACTCAAATACCCAATTTTATTTACACAGATAGCCAAAGTCATTTGTTAGCTTGAAACATATCTGAACAGTACCTGAAGTCATCCTTTTGAGAGCCTTTTACCTGTACTATCCAAGATATGTACCTCATCACAATTTAGAGGATATTCAGAAATGGAAATTACATAGTTTATAACACAAAAAAGATTTAGCACTCAAAATATTTATGCAAGGAAATATTAATAAAGACAGTATCTGATAACATGTACATACCCAAGGGATAATATATTTTAATGAAAGGAGGGAGGGATAGCTCTCAAATTTTTACAGTGTCACCCACTCTGCTTATGTGCTAAACTTTGTTGACAGCAACAATATCCTTGTTGACTCTTGCAGGTGTACTTTAAGCCAAACAATCTGTCTCAAGAAGGATGTGAACCATCAAGCTCGCAGAATGGGCATGGCTCTGCCAGATTTTATCTATCTGAAAGATGATATGGTTTATTCCCTGCATGGAATAGGAAATAAAAGCTGTAAACTAGGAAGTTCTACTGTTTCAAATTTTCATTTGGGTTTCTGTGGATTCCTAGGCAAGACATGCAGATAGGTAAACATTAACTATCCATAACATCCAAGCGAATATGAACAATTTTTATCTCAAATACCTTAACCCCAGTGACTTCTCAATAAGCACAGAATTCAGGGCTGCAATGGTGTGAATGGTCTGTCTACATTTGTTCTGTCCAATATAGCAGCCACTGGCACATGCGTCTAGTGAGCACTTGAAATGTGGCTACTGCAAATGAGGAACTGAATCTTTCATTTTATTAATTTAAACAAATTTAAATAGCCACATGAGGCTAGTGGCTACTATGCTGGACAATGGAGAAGATAATCTTTTTTAAAACATGACTTTCTACATTTACCTTTACTTTTATTAGGCTATTCTGATATTAAAATAACTTCTTATTTAAAAAATGATTCTTTCAAAATTAAATTCTTTTTTATTTAAAATCTTTTTTTTTGTTGTTTTCTCTTCTACTCAGTGACATACTTGTGAAAGCCTTTTGAAACATTTTCAGAAAGCCTGACACTGTTGTCTTTGTTAAGCTAGGTAACATTAAGTCACTTAGACATTTTAGCCTTTCCTATCTTTTATGTTTCCTGCTCTTTTCCACATTCCTCAATTTTCTAGATATGTGAAGTCAAAATAAGATTCAATATATACTGAATGAAGCAATGGGGTTGCGTGGAAGAGGAGGAAGGAGAGGAGAGTGACGACCTTTTAAGAATAGTTTTAAATTTCGAGAAAAGTTGCAAAGATAGTCAAGTTCCTATATATCTTACACCCAATTCCCTCTATTTTTAACATCTTACATTACTTTAGTATGGTGCATTCAGCACAACCTATGAACCAATACCGATACATTATTGTGAACTAAAGCTAATATTTTATTTGAATTTCCTTAGTTGTTACCAAATATTCCTTTTCTGTCCCAGAATCATCTCATCAGAATACTACGGTGCTTTAAGTTGGCATGTCTTTTTTTTTTCTTTTTTTTTTTTTCTTTGAGATGCAGTCTCACTCTGTCGCCCAGGCTGGAGTGCGGTGGTATGATCTTGGCTCACTGCAACCTCCACCTCCCACGTTCAAGTGATTTTCCTGCCTTAGCCTCTCGAGTAGCTGGGATTACAGGCGCCTACCATCACGCCCAGCTAATTTTTGTATTTTTAGTAGAGACGGGTTTTCACCATGTTGGCCAGGCTGATCTCAAACTCCTGACCTCAAGTGATCTGCCCACCTTGGCCATCCAAAGTTTTGGGATTACAGGTGTGAGCCACCACACCTGGCCAACATGTCATCTTAAGCTCCTCTAAACTATGAGAGCTTTTCAGATTTTCTTGTTAACTTGCTTTTAATTAGAATTATTGGGGTTGAGCAAATTTATGACTGAGTACTAATACTTGAGGAAATAAGAATAAAAATAATTTTAAGATTAAACAGATGATATGTCACCAAAATCCTGGTAAGCATTCCATGACAGAGACCTTTACAAATAACACCAGTCACTCTGGGTCACGGAAGATATCCTTGGGATAGTCTTCTAGATGCAAGTAATTCATGGCTAACTACCTATGAGGTGTTAGCCATTCCCTAGTGAGTAAGAATCAACCCAACAATAATGCAACCTGAGTTTTATGTCCAGTTCATTGAAGACAGCATGTGAGATTTGAGATAACTTTTGCTTTCCTCCTGCTACCCCACCCCTACACACATACAATAAGTGGTCCATGATTTTATCAGGAATGAAAATTAAATTTATCTGGAATAATTTATTCTTTAAAAACTAGTCTTTGGCTACTTAGTAATTTGAGTTACTCTTTACCAGTGCAATGGCAATTGAATAATTGTGTTACTGCATTCTTATACATTGAAGTTGATCATTATAAATATTAAGTATCTCTGATCCTTGTTGGATCTACAAATCAGTCACTGGCTCTTAAAGTGTGGGAGTTATAATGAATCTTAGAATGCACACTATTTGAGGCTGGGCGTGGTGGCTCTCACCTGTAATCCCAGCACTTTGGGAGGCCGAGGTGGGCAGATCACGAGGTCAGGAGATCAAGACCATCGTGGCTAACGTGGTGAAACCCCGTTGGTACTAAAAAAATACAAAAAATTAGCCAGGCATGGTGACAGGCGCCTGTAGTCCCACTTACTTGGGAGGCTGAGGCAGGAGAATGGTGTGAACCTGGGAGGCAGAGCTTGCAGTGAGCAGAGATCGTGCCACTGCGCTCCAGCCTGGGTGACACTGTGAGACTCCATCTCTAAATAAATAAATAAATAAATAAATGGAATGTACACTATTTGAGCCAACTGTGGATCCTACTTTTTAAAGTATATCAGCTTTAGCCAAGTCATTGCCTTCCTAATCATGGTCTAACTTTCCATCTTCTTTTTATAATAGTTGAATTTCTTAAGCCAGCATTTCCTTGTTATTGCGTGTTTATATGAGAAGCAGGGAGGTTTAAAGGTTCAATTTTCCTTGGTTCTTTGCTTTCATTGCACATAATTTAAGATACATTTCCCCACTCTTCTTAAAATGGCTCCATGTCCTTAAAAGTATGCTAATTGTCCTCTATAATCTCTTTCAGTTTCTACAACTAGTGAAAGTTCTAACTTACCTTAAAAAAATCAACTTAAATATTACGAACTGTGAATAGTAGAACTTAAGAACTGGAATCAACTTCCACATTGTCTGGTACATGCACTTTCTTTGATAAGTGAGAAATATGAAACTCAATACTTACTAAATGGCATGAAGTTTGTTAGCAGAAGAATCAATTCCAGAATCTAGGTATCGTAGGTCTAAAATATAAAGTGTGGAATGATTGCACTGCACACTGCCTCTTCATTTCATCTAAAGCATGTTTACTCAAAAGGAACTAGTCCCTAAAGTTCCAAGAACACTTTTCTAAAATGGTCTGACCTTGTAGACACAACAGGGACTATGTAGGCATACAAAGACAGTATTGGGTATACATATTAAAATTAACAGTTTATCTCCAAAATTAAGCCTTCAGAGTCTCCTTTAACATAACATATCATCTGGCTCCTTTTGTCCCTCTACCCAGTCTTTCCAGACCATTTCTCTTCTACCTTCTTCTGGAATACATCACCTTTTATGATACTTGCTATTGTGGTATACATCTTCTTGTGGCACTGCAAAACAAGCACAAGATCTTACTTCCTCACTACAGCCAACTACCTCTGGACTCCTTTTCTGGGATAGCCTCAATTCTCTTTAGCAGTAGGTGAGCAAGTGATGGGAGAACAGCTAAGGGATCAGGCTGACACTATGACAAGCCCCATCTCATCTGCCATCACCCCCTCACCTGCAAGACTGTGAATTGATTTGCTCTTCTAGAATTTGTGCTTCTATCCTTTTGTTCATGCTGCTCATTCTTCTTTTCTACTACTTTCTATCCTATAATTTGGCAGCTACCTACATATTATTCAGAATTCAGATAAACCATCACCTCTCTGTGTTTCTGCCCCATCTTTCCCCTCCCCAGAGCTACATGCAGCCTCTTTGGGGCTCCCGGAGTCCATTGTATATAACTCTATTATAGTACTTGTTATATAGTAAAATTATACCTACATATATGTTCCCCTCTCATTAGACTCTGAGCTCCCTAACAGAAAGAAAGAAAAAAATGCCCTATTAGTTCTGGTATCCTTATCAGCCTACCTAGCAGAGAATACGCTATAATAGCAACATATTGTTTGAACATAAGGCATGTGCCAGACACTATGCTAAGGTACTAACTGGAATTATATATTCCTCACAATGACCTTAAGCAATAGTGCCATTATTACGATCACTTTACAGATTACAAAATTGAAATGCAGAGAAGTTAAGTAACTTGCCCATGTTCACATATCAATTAAACTTTAGAATTCAAATACAAGTCAAAATCTAAGGCCATTTTCTTAAGTGTTTTATTGCTTTTCTGAGGAGGGGTCAATAAATAGTTGTTGAATGGACAAATACCTGAATGTGAGTGAATGAATGGAAATAATCCTATACTAAAGCAAATAATACTAAGGATTTTAAACACTTCATTAAACTGCTTGCTTAATATAGGCTGGAATGGTCCTTGGAGTTCTTGTAGCCCAAATTCCTCACTTTACAGAGGAAGAAATAGGTTCCAAATGATACCACAACTTTTCTCTTTACTTTTGACAATATTGTATATATATTTATCTTTTTCAAAATGTGACTCCTGGCAGCCATGAACAGTGGCTCATAATTGTAATCCCAGCACTATGGGAGGCTGAGACAGGAGGATCTCTTGAGTCCAGATGTTCAAGATCAGCCTGGGCAGCATAATGAGACCCTGTCTCTTAAAAAGATAAAAGTGACTCCTTAAGACAGAAATACATACAAGGCAAAGGAACACATAATGACTCTACGTCTGGCACAATTTTGAAGCATATTGAAGGGCAAATATGTTTTCAAATATCTTTGTGTCTGTGTATGTGTAAAACTTTAAGGAAGAGTGTGGACATTCACTGGGAAGTTCATCAAAGTAAGTTTCCAAGGGACGCATCATGCATTGGAATCACTTTTCCTACTGGCTTCTGAAGAATGCTGTGGAGAATGCTAGAATGACTGCTGTGAATAAAAGAGCCTGAAACCAATCCAGAAACACTCTTTTTTCTTCAAAAGACAATTCTCACTAGTCCAGCCAGGAAATGTGGCTTTGAATAAGGAAGGCAAGTGTGAGTTGGCTCATACTGGATTGGACATATCCCAAGTGTATTTCCCATGAAGTTGCAGTTTGGCCTTGTTTTCAGGGGCTGGTGTGCTAAGGGACCAAGACTGCGAATACTCAGAGACCTCTGGACAAAACTTATGGCAGACACCAAATTATTTCATCTACTTTCTTTTCCTGTTGCAATCTTTTGCTAAAACAACAACAACAACAACAACAACAACAACAAAAACCCAAACAAACAAAAAACAGGTTAAAATGAAAATACTGTGAGTTCACTTTAATGGAAAAGGAATTTGAGGATATGAAAATCCCATTTGTTTCATTCTCTAACGAAAGAGCATTTCCTAAACTGAGTACAAATTCAACTTCATATTTTGGGATATGATATTTGATTCTAGTGTGTTTTAATTACTATTAGCAGGAGCATAAAATAATAGGCTATAGCCACAGGCGATCCAGTAATCCAACACAACAAGTATTTATTAAGCTTTGTCTATGCTGGAGGAGATATAAAAGGAGGAGTACGTGGCAAAAGTCATGTACTTCAAGGAACAGACATGCAATCTTGTTATGGGGAAAAGACACATCCAGAAAATAATTACAGAACAGGACAGTTTAAAATGGTTTAAATATAATCAAATAAGTTACCTTTACAGTCATGGCTTATAAGGAGAGACTTTGAGGCAGAAGTAGGATGAGACCTGCATTGAATGATTGCTTTTATAGGTGAAAGTGAGAATTTTTTAAAAAGGCGTTCTTGTTACAGTAACAATGTGAACAGAAACAGAAATATGAAATAGCATTCATTCAAGTGTTCATTCAACAAATATTTACCGAACACCTGTATGTATAGGGCCTTGTGTCAAGTGCTAGCATGACATTTCTTCTTACTTTTCAGAGAAAGTGAAGAGACCATGCTAGCAGGAACAAAGGGTACATTTTAGCTATATGACTTTGGATGAGTCACTTAACCTCTTTGAGCCTTAGTTTCCTCCCTTGTGAAATGAGAGGATTAGCCACCAGTGGTTTTCAAAGTTTCTTCTTCTTCTTTTTTACTTTTAGCAGTGAAACTCTTTTCTGTTCTAATGAAACCTTAAGCACAACCCAAATATATTAAGGCACCATATTGGATCTGCTCTGGCTAAAGGGAGACATATAGGTTGGAAGAAAAGATAGCCTGAATATGCCTTTTGTTGAACATCTTTCTCCCTCTTCCTCCCCAGTCCATGCCTCAAAGCCTCCAGGATTACAAGTGAAATGGTTTTTAAAACAATTAATCTTTCTGAATCCTCAATTCTCTTCTATTCATAAAGTGTTGCAATAGGAAATATGAAATATCAGAAGATTAGTTTTGTAAATAGAGTTTGATTACAAAAATCCTGAATTCTAGGATGCTAAAACAGTGTAAGTTCTTAAGTGAAATGACAAAATTGTTGTTTCAAAGACTGCTGTTCGAAAGTGTCTGGTAACACCATTTAAGAGGGACTGGAAGAAGAAAACTAGATATTAAGCTATAAAGGCCTAGGCTAGGCTAGCATTACTGGGGATAGGAAGGGTCAAACCAATACAGCAGAGGGAGAATCTGCAGAATTTGGTAAGATTAAATAGAGAGAAAGGAGACAAAGAAGGAGTCAAAAATAGCATTCCAGTTTGTAAATCCAATATGGTACTACAGATAGATATGGGAAGTAGATCTCAAACTAGGTGCACATTGGAATTGCCTGGGGAGCTTTAAAAAATACTGATAACTGATTCTCACCCCCTGGAGACTCTGAATTAATTGATTAGGGGTGCAGCCTGGGCATTCAGATTTTTAAAGCTCCCCAGGTAATTCTAATGTGCAGCCAAGGTTGAGAACCACTGAAAGAGAAGGGCAGGGAGTAATGGCAGGCCTAGAGCACATGTTTTAATCAACTATCTTCTGCCGTTTTTATGGTCTAGTTAATTCTTTGTTAAGGTTGTTTTTTCATACTCTGCTTAATATTAAACACCAATCATGTTACTACAAAGTTATACATAACATGATTTTTCCTGTATCATCCTGTCAACATATCTCTATGGGATTTCCAAAGAAGACAATCTCTGTGTTTTTCCAGTGTTGAAAATCAATGATAAAATCTCCACTAATGAGAAATGTGTGTTTTTAAGTATGTGTGTAAATGCTATACTTCAAGAGTTTTCCTTTATCATACATCATTACAGGATCATTATGATGTTTGTCCAAAAACTATCTTTACACACACACACACTTCAGAGACTTGTAAACAGTATATTATTCAGGCACTCCTATCTTGAAATACTATTTAGTATCTATAAAGGTATTACAAAAAGTCAAGAGAAGTTCAGCATTTACTCTGCCTAAACATAGCAAAAGCAAGCGAGATGAAATTTTAAGTCACAGCAGTCCCTAATATTTGCATAGCCTTTTTGTATTTTTAAAATCCTCTACAAATATTATCGAGCTAGATTCTAACAATAGTTCTATTATTTGATCATAACAGATAGTCTAATTTTGTATTCCTGGATGAGGAAATGGAGACCCAGAAGTTAGGTAACACGTCCAAGTCCCAGGGATAGAATTTAACCCATAAGATCTCAGGTCTTTTCTTCCCTCGCTTGGTTCTCCATATTCTCTTTCAAGAACACAATCTAGTTTTCAGGTACATGTCCCCACTTTAGGCTCTCAGAGGGAGAGGTACATGTTTATCCACTCAAAGTGATCACTTTCTCCTCTATGAACCACAGGGCTTTATCAGTCAAATATAATAAAAACATTATTTTCTACTTTTATTAGAACTATGAAATGCTTATTTTCATTATTGAACTGTCAGTTTCTTTCTTTTTTTTTTTTCTTTACGAGACGGAATCTTGCTCTTGTTACCCAGGCTGGAGTACACTGGCGCGATCTCGGCTCACTGCAACCTCCGCCTCCCAGGGTCAAGCAATTCTCCTGCCTCAGCTTTCGGAGTAGCTGGGATTAAGGTGCAAGCCACCATGCCTGGCAATATTTTTTTTTTTTTTTTTTTTTTTTTTTTTTTTTTTTTTTTTAGTAGAGACAAGTTTTCACCATGTTGGCCAGGCTGGTCGCGAGCTACTGACCTCGTAATTCACCCGCTTCAGCCTCCCAAAGTGCTGGGATTACAAGCATGAGCCACCGCGCCTGGCGAACTGTAAGTTTCTTGAAGGTTGGGTCCATGATGACTATAAGAGTCATATTTCCTGTTCCATAAACACCTAACAGTTGCATTTACTTAGCTAGGTATGGGACTATACTCTCTCAATGCTATCTTCTTTTTTACAATTAGACTTTTAATTCAGAATCAGAAATGTTTTTCAAATTAATCTGTACTCCTTGTTCTACCCTTTTGTAATGAGTTGGCAACAGCTCTTCAGATAAAGAAAAACTATTAATATATCTTCCTGGAGGTCTCTCTTCCTATTTCCAAAACAATTTTCTAAGTTACTTTAATAATCTCTCAGAAGTTTTTCAGATCGATCACTTTTTCTGACATCTTCTAGATAAATACATGTTTGACCATGTTCCTCTTAGGGCATAGGCACTCCAAGACAAAAACCATGACTTCAAAAGTGACATGATCTGTGTAGCATTCAGAGGAACTACTACCTCCCATGGTAGGGGCTCATGATTTTAGATTAAGGTTGTGTTAGCATTCACAGCCACCACAGCTTATCAATCGGAAGGCTGAGCTGGACTTCTTCTAGGTCAATATTAACGATCTTGCAGTATCATTATCTGAAGTAAGTGGAAGAATACTTTAATTTGTATATCTGAGCTCTTCAAATAGTTTTTCCTAAGACATGCAATACAACGCTACTGGAGGAATAACTAGGAAGCCAAACCCAAGTGTGCTTGCCGATAAACTGGCTTTCATTATGGATATTGAAAGAAAACTTCACTTTCTCAGCAATGGGTTTCTAGAACTGCATTAAAGACATGTGGCATAAACTACTAAATGAACATATCATGAAAACATCTGAAGGCAACAATACATTTTTTTAAAAGCAGATTTATAGAAAAAAAACATGTAAAATCTATGAAGGGCACAAAACTATTTGGGAGAGTCATCAAATTTGGACTTCGTCAATTTGGCATTAAGCCTCATAACAGCTTCTCAATCAGTATATCCAAGGAGATTATTGAAATAGTACAAAAGCAATGACTGAGAAATGGTGTCAGAACATTTTTTTAAATAATGAGAATTCTAACAAGTTATCTTTGAAGTTTAGAATAGATTGCTTCAATTAGAAAAAGATGGGTATCCATCACCCCACCCTGTCATATTCTGACATAAATAAAAGGAGGATGAATTTTAAATTACCTCCACTCATGACAGTTTTATCCTAGACAAAGTTCTTGCCACAAAACAGAGGGTGAAGGACTTCTAGTAGAGCTGTAATTGCCATAATGTTGATTAAATGTACACTTAATGTGGGGAAAAGCTTTTCTGTGGCATGGCAGAGTCTTTCTAGTGCTATTTAAAAACTCTTCAAGTACAATCTTCTAAAAGTGGTACTTTGATGAGCAGTGCAACAACATACCTGAAGTTTCATTGCTATATAAAGCAGAGTTGGGAACTGTAAAGCAGTGACAAGTGTGGGCGAAACTGCCTTATATAGATGATCACATTACACATATATTTCTAGTTAGGAACACACAAGAACACTAGTTTTATTTTATACTTACAACTTGGTTTTGAGACCAAATATTACCAATTTTATTGAATCAATTCTAACAGTATCTCATTTACTAGGCCTGGCTCCCACTGACATTTAGCTATTTTCCCAAATCATATACCTGTATACACACACACACACACGCACACATATATATCACATATATATATATATATATTTTTTCCTTTTGAAGTGATAAGTGTTACCAAAATTAAAGATGATCAGAAGAAAGCCATGAGACAGAAAGCACTTCCCAAGCAGGAGGCTAAGTGTGCTTTGAAGGGCAGAAGACATACGTATTTGTAAAGAGTGTTATTATTTAAAATAATTAGTCATTACTTAATACACATTTTATGTTATGATGTATGTGTGAGATTGTGTACATACGCGCACACACACACACGCACAGCTACATGCTTCCAGAGACATCTCTTTTGGTATATCAAAATGATAAAGTTTAAATCATGATTCTCAGAGGCATTTGGAAGGGCTAGAGGAAGAAAGAAACAGAATGGTATTCAAAGCCATAAAACTGTGTCAGGGGATCGCTAACTTCTTCTCCTCTGCCCTCCAAGCCCACGCTAGATTCTTCTAGATATACTATCGAAGGAGTGGTGTCTAAACTTTTTAAATGAGTACTAGTACTAGCAGTAGCCAGCAAGACAAACAAAACCTTTCTCCAGAGCGGTGGAGAAGAAACAGTAACTGAAAGCTCAACCGCCAGGCTTTGAGGGCTAGTTTAGAGAGCGGAACACACTGTCAATTGACACTTGCCTTTGACAATTTGAGCAGAGTCGGGTCACCTGACCTCAGGCCTCATACACAGCTTAGTAAACTGCATTGCTCCCCAAAGAATAATTTATCTTTCCCTTTTCAGAGTGCTAGACTTCACTCCAAAATGAGGTAACTGAGACTGGTCAACTGACTTCACATGAAAGAATTACTCTTGAGGAACAGTCAAGAATAGAGAATTTAGTCACAAAGGCAATTCGTTTACATTTTATTCTACTTGTCATTTGATTAAGTACACGTTTACCTAGGGAACAAGATGTTTTGCATTGCAACTAACAATGCAAACTTAAATTTTAAAGTATATATATATTTTTATCCTAATGCCAACTCATTTTTCATAATCTGTTTTTAGTAAAATTCCTGTTTTTCAAAGTAAATATAAAAATGAATAATAACATGCAAAGTTAAATCAAGAACGATTGTCCTCACATATCTTGGGTCCCAAAGACCAACATTCCTAAACAAAGGACCACAAAAAGGCATCATCCCTGAGAGTTAAATTAGGAGTTAGTACACAGATGCTTAACAAAGTGAAGTATTAACTCTCAGGAAAAACTGTATTACATGGCAACTATATGTCACAAAAGAAACGTTCAATAAATCTCTAAGGATGTATTTTACTAGTCTCCATTAACAAAATGTGCCAGAAAATACCAAAGCACACAATTCACTTCACAAAGAAGATACATGTATATATACGGCGTTCACTCTTTACTGAAGTAAAGCATTTTAAAACTAATGTCTTTATGCCCATGCCTGCTTATAAAAGATTCTCTATGTAAAAGAGCCAGGAGATCCATCACCAGTGAAATGAGTATCCAATGAGACCTATGGTGTTCTCAGAATGTGGGAACTCAGGAATTGAAGACGTGGTCTTAGGTCTGACAATCACATTATAAAATAGCAAACAAAATGAAGACATAATCTAATTGAGAGCTATATTGAATGTAACAGACAAAGTGGTGGAAAAGATTAGAAGTGAAGGAGATCAGCAGCCTAAAACAGTTACATGTGAGATTGTCAGATGAGCCTTGATATTGGCATTAAAAAATGACAAAGACTGCAATGAGTAGACAAAGGCAAAAATCGAGAAATGTGTGTACAATATATCTATGGGAAAGTTAAAAAGAAATAGCTGCTTAGATGGAAGATAAGACCAGGTTATCATAGTTTTAGAAGAGGAGTTTAAACTTCACGCAGTGAATGTTGGGAGCTACAGAAGGCTTGGGAGTAAGAGGGAGACAACATGAGTGCATTGTTTGTGGACTACCCAGCCGAGATAATTCAAAGTTGGTCGCAAGAGGGAGAACCTAAAGCCAAAGTTAACAACTCTAGATTCCTCCTTTATTCAACAAAATCAGATAGTAAATATCAGATAGTTTCGGTCATGTTTTTGGTAAAGGACAAGCAGGGTCTAACAATTATTTGTAAAGCGAATAGCATATCGGATAATATACAACAATGAGGCCAGGTGCAGTGGCTCATGCCTGTAATCCCACTACTATGCAGTGCCAAAGCCGGCAGATCCCTTGAGCTCAGGAGTTCAAGACCAGCCAGTTCAAAACCCTATCTCTTGAAAAAATACAAAAATTAGCAGGTGTGGTGGCACACACCTGTAGTCCTAGCTAGTTGGTAGGTTGAGGTGGGTACAACACTTGAGCCTAGGAGGTCGAGGCTGCAGTGAGCCATGATTGTACCACTGCACTTCAGCCTGGATGATGAATTGAGACCTTATCTCAAAAACAAAAATGAACACACACACACACACACACACACACACACACACACACACACACACACAGTGAGATTATGAGAGGCTGGAGCAAAATCATAGCTCTGGCATCAAGTCTTTCAAATAACATGGTAGAGACAGAGCTCTACACTGCAAGTTTTAAAGTGACGCTCATCTCCTCATGACTGGTTTCATAGATACCACATATATTTGTTGATCTATATCACATATATGTCTTGATCCACATGTGGTTCAACTTTCAATATAAGTTCTCAATATTTTATCTATACCTACTGAAATGCTTGACTGACTATCAGGCATGCCTTAGACAAATCAGAAAATAAAATTTTAATTTTAACAAAGTAAATATATGCTTAACAAAGAAAGGGATCAAACAATACCATAAAATGGAAATTATCAACCTTTTTTAAAAAACAGTAGAGAATTTCAATCGAGTAGTGTTCAAGTATTGAGTCAATCTGAATTACACAGAGCCTTGACCAATATTTATTGCTACATGTTTTAGAAGCAATTTCCATTTTGATGGGTTGCTTCAAAAGTGGTATTCTGAAGCAGTTAGGCAACATAAAAATATAGGATCAAGATTATGTCTGTCAGATGAAAAATACAGCATTTATGCAGCATTATATAATCCATTCGCTGGTTTATGAGCCCAAGGTCCCAACGGGAGTGTCACAAACCCACATAATAGCTACAGGGTTATATTTTGCATTGGAGAATCCAAATGAGCAGGAAATACTTTCTAAAACCACAAATGTAACTAGAATACTTGTACTTGGTACCATGAAGTAAGTCCAAAATTATAAATAATTTCAATCTAGCAGCTAAAGATGTCCTCGGTTTGGGTGATGCCAACATTAAAATATGTGCACTTTTCTTTCAGTTATGTCAGTACCCCTCAATTGTTAAGATACATAGAACATAAATCAGATGGCCAAATTGGGCCTACGAAAGAACAGTTACCAATGATTCAATGTCAAGGAAGCCTACTACAGTGTTCCCCAAGGATGAGGCCAGTATTTCTTAAACACTCAAGCTAACTGCCTTCAATAAAGAAAAAACACATGATACTTAATTTCAAAGAGGACATCACACCAGGGATAGCTGGTGTGGATAACTCAGGAATGGACATAATTGTAGTTCAAAACAATAGGTTATATCTTGAATATACATTTAAAAATCAAATAAAGTATAGGGATACGTTTATACATTTATGGAGAAATAATACAACAGAACAGCCATCTCCAGCAGCAGAAACAAATGTGCCAAAAAGCCATACAGCTGGGTGAGAACAAAAAACCAATGCTGTTTTGGGATAGAACCATTTGTAAAAAGCAATCTAATCTAGATAAATACACACAATATATAAGATGTAATAAAGCAGTTATGTAATGCATTGGCATTTGGTATGATTATTTACAATACCAGTCCAGTCTAGGCAACAGTACAGAACACATTTAAAAATATATAAAACAGGATATATGTGAATATTAAAGAAGTCTGAATTATGTAACGTACAGCAGTAAAAGCTGAAGAGTGGCTCAAGTATATATAAATATATAAGATTATTTATATATATATTTAATTGTGGCACATTTTAAAGAGATGGAAAAGAACACAGTGTTGCAAAGAAAGAGATATACCAAAAATGTAATTTTGTAATTTTAAAGTCATTGGAATTTGTGTGTGTGTGTTGGGGGGCTGGGGGGGGGCATTCTTACCCAATAGGCCTTATCATAATCCATGATTTTTTAAACTATAGATTTAGTCCACACTAAGACTGCAGATTTAACCAGACAATATGAGGAACTGACTTCCAACTTAATATTTTTCAATATGCTATTGGGTAAATTATCAACCCAAATAGACTTTCAGTGTTTTGCTTAGAGTGAGGATCACGGGACTCAAAAATAAACTTTTTCCCAAAGGAAATGGACCGTTGGCCACTGACCACAGAATTAAGAATGCTGTGCACTTTGTTTTTAAAATAAGACTAAATTTATCTTTCAAATTGATGGGGTTTCTAGAGGTCACAAACTGACAGCCTACATACAAAACACAGACTGCACAGTGTTTGTAAAATCTTTGATTAGTTGCTTAATTTAAAAAATTGATACAATTACATTAAAATGGTGTATCTGCTATATCTTGAAAAGAAAATAAAGAAAAGAAAATCTGGCAACCCTCTGCCTTTATTGTCACAAGTCAACAATCTGCTGATGCTTCATGGTGACATATGAGAAACAATCTTGCTACCTGTCCTCCTTCACTCATTTTTAACCAGTCTAGTTCCAGGAGACACCTGAGTTTGCCACCCCTGGTTTATAAGGATGGACATTTTCATACTCTGCTACTTGATGTGACCTATTTTAAACAGTGACTTTAGTATGCCTAGACTGTATTACAACAGGTTAATTAATCCAAGAGAAACTAACACCAGTAAGTCAGAGAGTGGCATCCTTCCATGAATGGTTATGCACTTCAATTCAGCCAGATTTAATTTGGTTAACAAATATTTCATGTTACCTACACTAAAATGGGTTAGTGGCAATCAACTTTCTCTTTTTAGGAATCGAGGCAAAAATTAACCCTTCTGAGCATTAAAAACAAACAGAAAGCAGAGTGGAAGTTGTGGAATAAGGAAAGAGGAAAATATGTACTATAACCAGGGCCAGAGGAATCTGCAATTAGAATAAAGAACAAAATGTTCTGTCCAAAGAAAAGACAAATCAAAATCTTTTTAAGTTTGTTTCCAAGGATTCTCTCCAAGAAGTAAAGACCCAGAGCAAGCTCATCTTTAAAAATTTTTAATGCTCAATCAAATCTATCTTAAATATTTGTTTTGTTATGCCTAGGGAAAAGATTATTTTTCTAACATTACTGTCTTAGTAAACAATGATAAGCTTCACAAAAATAAAATGTTCCATTTTGCATTATTACTGAAAACTATGAACAAAATTATTAACATTAAAATATGAATTGGAATATTTTATAGTCCTAACCTTGTTTAAGCAAAAGGATTTTGTATTATCATTTATTTGGATAAAATATACATAGGAACATGATTCAGTAAGAAACAAGCATAGGGTCAGTCTTTCTAGAAGCATCCAGGAGATTAACTGGAAGTACCAGTAGGAGGTGTTGGTCCCTTTCATAGGTAAAATTATTTTAATTATTTTTTTTTTTTTCTGAGACAGAGTCTTGCTCCCTCGCCCAGGCTGGAGTGCAGTGGCGCGATCTCTGCTCACTGCAAGCCCCGCCTCCCGGGTTTACGCCATTCTCCTGCCTCAGCCTCCCGAGTAGCTGGGACTACAGGCGCCCGCCACCAGGCCCGGCTAAACTTTTGTATTTTTAGTAGAGACAGGGTTTCACTGGGTTAGCCAAGATGGTCTCGATCTCCTGACCTCGTGATCTGCCTGCCTCAGCCTCCCAAAGTGCTGGGATTACAGGCGTGAGCCACCGCGCCCAGACAGGTAAAATTATTTTATAGCTAGGCTCCTAGGTAAGGTGTTAAAAACAAGCTCAACAATATATAACAATATGATATCAATGTATTTTCTTCTAAGGAGCTAGAAACATTTCATATGCTTCAAACATAATCTATTTTTATGCATGGCAAAGATGCTAATGTTTCTTCAATTAAATGAAAGAGTCCAAATTGAAAGCTATGAGAGTATCAGGAAAAGATGTTTAAAAAGTTGCCGATCTATTATAGATTTCTTTCTACTGAAGATTATGATTCCTGAAAGGGTTTGAATGTCTATTCCTGAAAGGTAGTAGAGGAGACAGACTTCTATTAATGTTATGTCCTCTGACATTCAGTCTGTGAAAATAAAAGGAGAAAGCATTAACTTTTAACAGTGGAGATGTTAAAAAGAAAAAAAAAACAAATGAGCAAATTCTAAATAGCTGTGCGGAGCAAGGTGACCCAGCCCAGTTTAACAGAGAACGAAAATGTAATCAAATGAAACCTACGACCTCTGTACCAGAAAGAGTGAGGAAGACAAGAAGGCAAACACAATGTAAGAATCTGTGAAGAAAAAGTAAAAGAAGTCACATATGTGTGCAACATTCTGCTCAACCTTGATGCAATAGGTGGTCCCTAAAAGAACTGTAGTTGTAAAAAGAGTCAGGCAAGCGCCTTGGTACTTCCTTTAACTACAACTTCAGCATCTTCCCATGACCCATTTTCACCTACGGAAACTGAAGGCAACTCCAGGCAGCAGGGCAGAGTGAACCAGAGCTATGTGAACTGGTCACCAACCACCTGAAACCACACCTCTAATTTCCAAGTGAAAGCAAATCCCCTTGACTTTTGCCTCCACCTCTAAGCAGATTCCACAACTGGCATAGGCCCTTTATCTAGTCAAGAGTGGGATGTACGTGTTTGTGTATCTGTGTGTGTGTGTGTGTGTGTGTGTGTGTCTGTGTCTGTGTATTCAGTGGAGAAAAAGGGATAGCTAAAAAGACCAGAGGAGTGAGGAGTTGGATCCTGAGGAGGAACTGCAAGAGTGAGAAGGATTAAGACAAGAAAAAGGACAGAGCATGGGTCCCATTCTCTCCCTTCCTCCAGCGCCTAGCATAGGACTTTGCACAATATAAAGACTCATGAATGAATCAGCAAAAAAGTGTATCTGTTGAAATGATACGTTCACTTTACAAAGCATCATAAAATGTGAATTATCAGGGAAGGACTCCTTTTCCCTCATGATGATCACAATTTAAAGGAACCAAAATTAGAGTAGTTACATCAATAAAGAAACCTACAGATAACACACACACACACTTACACACAAAAGACACACACACACACACACACACAATAATCATTCAGGTTAGAAAAGAGAACTGAAGAAGAACACATACATGCTAGGGAATACTAGTGAAAATAAAACATATTATTTCATAACTGGGAGAAATTCATTATTGCCAGTGGGATTTTTCTTCTTTTCTAAATATATTAAATATCACATTGGAATATATCTGAAGTGATAAGAAACATATGTGTTAGATGGTATTATAAACCAGAGTGATTAAATACCGCATCAACAGACTGAGTCACATTACTCTGTATTTCCTTTCCTTAGCTGTTCCAGAACTTTAGAAATCATACAGGTAACACAGGACCTGTATTTCTCGGTCTTTCGTTTGAGAGCTGTAAACAAGGCTCTCTGTCTTTTCAGCTTGTTCAAGGGAAGAGCTGGAGCATCCATTGGCTCTCTGCCACCATCTCATGCCTACATGGGGCTGCATGTTTTATTTCTATCAATATTCTGTATGTCTAGGTTTGGTGGAGCTTTTTATTCTGAGAGTGGAAGGAACTATGTCATATTCCAAGCAAAGACGCATGCTCACCAGAGACAACAGCCATTCAAAATGTTTGTTTTGCCCCCACCAACTTGGGATAGAATTTTTACAAATGACAAGGGAGAATAAATGCTTAAATCAATGTTTCTCATGGTATGCTCTATGGAACACTGGATTATACAGTTAAATCAGTTAGGGAAATGTTGTGTACTATAACCTCCTCTTCAATATTCATAATACCTATTAGCATTCTAGGGACTCCGAGAGGTCCTATGATAAGGAAATCTAATTAACCATAACCCTAACTCATTTGGCAATGGAATCCCCTCTTTTACAGGATGGGGCAAGCAAGGGTGGAGGGTGGGAGGGATGCAGGGAACTGCCTTCTCATGACATTTTAGTAAAACACAGAACCAGATCTTAGAACTGGATGGAAACATAGAAAGTGTCAATCCAGTCTCTTACTTTACATGTGAAGAAACTGAGGTCCAGGAAAGTAAAGTCATTTGGTCAAGATCACATAGCCATTATCTACATTAAGAACAAAAACATTGACCATGTCCTTTAATGGCTGTGCTCGATCATTTTACTACTTCACCAAATAAAGAAAATGTCAGGTTAAATACTCCCCTAGTCCTACCCTGTAAATTCTCTACCTCCATCATCTTATGGTCCTTCTTTTCCTTTCAAACAATTGTGTTAGAGATGAGGATCTCGCTATGTTGCTTAAGTTGGACTTAAACTTTTGGGCTCAAGCAACCCTCCTACCTCGTCCTCCTGAGTAGCTGGGATGATAGGTGTTCGTCACCACACCCAGCTGTTCTGGTCTCTCTATTTCATAGGCTAGCCCTTTCTCCTGGGCCCCGGACTGCATTTTTCCCTCCTCCTTTGGGATCTCATTCTCTCACGCATCCCTTTCTGTTTTGAGCTTGGTGTCTCTTCTGACATTAACTGTCAATTTTCAGAATGTCCAAACTTTATCTTTCTTCATCTCAAACTACCACCACAGTCACTCTTTTCCTTAAATTCCTTAGAAGGTATCTATATTTGACATCTCAGCTTCCTCAACTTTCATTTGCTCCTAAATCATTAAATTCTGATTTCATTCTTCCCTACTTACCTACAAAATTTTCCCACTACTTAATCCCCCCACCCAGCAATGTTCCAGGCACATGGAACTTATGATTCGTTATTGTCTCTTGACTACCTAATGCCCATATGTATCTCTAGCTCACGTAAAATGCACTTCCCCCCTTCCTCTCCCCACCTTCTCTTACTAGTAACGCCCTCGGCATCATACTCTGCTCAAATATCACCTTTTCTAAGAAAATCATCCTTGATTCCTTAGGGCCTGTCATTTCTTCACTGAACACACAAAATATCTTACACACACACACACACACACACACTTTAACTCATGTAACCATAAAATTTGTTGTCCAAATCAGCACACATCTGAAAATGAAAGAAGACTATTAGTAATTATGTCAGAACAATAGGTATGAACTGTGACCATCCTGGGCAGACTAAAATGTATGTTCCCAGTAACTATAGCACTTAGTAGTTCATACTATGATTTACTTGTTCACAAGTCTGTTGTCTACCAAAAAGACTATAAGTTCCTCAACAACAAAGACCTTTCCCCACCCAGCAAAATGCTTAGCACATCTTGGATTCTTAAAAAATAGCGTGGCCAGGCACACTGGCTCACGCCTGTAATCCCAGCACTTTGGGAGGCCAAGGCAGGTGGATCACTTGAGGTCAAGAGTTCGAGACCAGCCTGGCCAATATGGTGAAACCCCAGGGTCTCTACTAAAAACACAAAAATTAGCCAGGTATGGTGGCATGCGCCTGTAATCCCAGCTACTTGGGAGGTTGAGGCAAGAGAATCTCTTGAACCTGAGGAGTGGAGGTTGCAGTGAACCAAGATCGTGCCACTGCACTCCAGGATGGGCAATAGAGCAAGACTCTGTCTCAAAAAAACAAAATGAACAAACAAACAAACAAAAACAGTGTTTTTGGATGAAGAAGCTGAATGAAGACACTAAAGGAAACAGTGATCTAAAAAGAAGAAGACTATTAATGGTAACAGTAGTTTCCTATGTAGGAAAAAAATTCTTTTTTTTTTTTTTTTTTTTTTGAGACGGAGTCTCGCTCTGTCACCCAGGCTGGAGTGCAGTGGCCGGATCTCAGCTCACTGCAAGCTCCGCCTCCCGGGTTCACGCCATTCTCCTGCCTCAGCCTCCCGAGTAGCTGGGACTACAGGCGCCTGCCACCTCGCCCGGCTAAGTTTTTGTATTTTTAGTAGAGACGGGGTTTCACTGTGTTACCCAGGATGGTCTCGATCTCCTGACCTCGTGATCCGCCCGTCTCGGCCTCCCAAAGTGCTGGGATTACAGGCTTGAGCCACCGCGCCCGGCCAAAAATTCTTAATAAGAGCAGATGTTAGGTGATATACCACAATCATATATTTCAACAAAACTAGGAGTAAATCCAGTGAAGTGCTTCTCAACCTGAGTGTTTCCTGGTACCCCATGAAACAGGCTAGAAAAAAAGTAAATGGCTTATAAATTAGCACCCCATTCTACCCGTTTTCCCACCTCACAATCGTATACTCATCACTTAAGGCCCAACTTTAATGTCAATTTCTTGAATGAAATATTGCTGCAGGTATCCAGGAGTTATTTGCCTCCTCTTTCATATTCTCAGAACACTTTGTGGAGATTCAACATTAATTTTGAGAGAGTGCCAGGAAAGTTCACATACACTGTGTCACTTATTCCTTCTTATAATCCTGTGAGTTAGTGTTATGATCATCATTTTGTTTTATTGTTTTTGTGTTGTCTTGTTTTGTTTTTTAAGAAAAAGTCTCGCTCTGTCGCCCAGGCTGGAGTCCTGTGGTGCAATCTCAGCTCACTGCAGCCTCAACCTCCCAGGCTACATCAGTCTTCCCATCTCAGCCTCCCAAGTAGCTGGGACTACATTTGCACACCACAGTGTCTGGTTAATTTTTTTTTTGAGACAAGGTCTCACTATGTTGCCCAGGCTGGTCTCGAACTTCTGGGCTCAAGCGATCCCCACACCTTGGTTCCCTAAAGTGCTAATATTACAGGTATGAGCCACAGCACCCAGCCATGATCCCCATTTTGGAGACAAGGATATAGATACAGAGGATTAACAGAGTTTAAGCTCTTATTAAAGGGCTATGCTTTCCCTGACACAGCAGTAAGCACATTTGTGTCATAATTTTTTTCTTTTTCTTTTCTTTTTTTTTTTTTTTTTTTTTGAGAGGGAGTCTCGCTCTGTCGCCCAGGCTGGAGTGCAGTGGCCGGATCTCAGCTCACTGCAAGCTCCGCCTCCTGGGTTTACGCCATTCTCCTGCCTCAGCCTCCCAAGTAGCTGGGACTACAGGTGCCCGCCACCACACCCAGCTAGTTTTTTGTATTTTTTTAGTAGAGACAGGGTTTCACCGTGTTAGCCAGGATGATCTCGATCTCCTGACCTCGTGATCCGCCCGTCTCGGCTTCCCAAAGTGCTCTTTTTTCTTTTTTTAGACAAGTTTTCACTATTGCCCAGGCTGGAGTATAGTGGCAGGATTTTGACTCACTGCAACTTCTGCCTGCCGAGTTCAAGCAATTCACCTGCCCCAGCCTCCCGAGTAGCTGGGATTACAAGTATGCACCACCACACCCAGCTAATTTTTGTGCTTTTAGTAGAGTCAGGGTTTCGCCAAGTTGGCCAGGCTGGTCTTGAACTCTTGGCCTCAAGTGATTCATCCACCTTGGCCTTCCGAAGTGCTGGAATTGCAGGCATGAGCCACCGCACCCAGCCTCTGTGTCATGATTATCTACGTGTCCATCTTTCCTACCCTAGAGTCACACCACAGTGGTCCTCTCAGAGGCAAGTCAGGATGTGAAATGTATTAAACAAGGGTGAAGGAAAGTGTGTGCCTCCTTCTTAAAACATGAACACCCAAACACTCCTCTTGAACACCATACCTCATCCCTGCTTTCTGCAGCCCAACTCTCTTCAAGTCCAGGTTGGCAGAGACAGAAGGAAAGGGAGGGGAGAGGCACTAGGAGGTCAAGAGCCTTTGAAATCCCGCAGCTTTGGGTCTAGAGGGTAGTTCCACAACATACCAATTAGTCATGGAACCAGATGCAAGTAATTTTCTCTGAGCCTGGTTTTCCCGTGTATAAAACAGAGATAACAAGAGTTATACCTTGAGGTTGTATACTGTAACAACATATACTACAGCGTAGGTAAAGCACATAAAATTGCACTGAGCAATCTTATGTGCTTATTGTTATTATTACGGGTATTTTTCCTTATCCCTCCCTCCAATCTATCTTCATTGTCACTTCTATTTCCCTATCATCTTCTTGAGAAGAGATAAAGAAAAAGGGAGATAGATGGAAAAGGGCACTCCCTCATGCTCACTGTGCACCACCGCCATGGAGTATGCCTCAGAGAGCATGAGCTTTGGAATGAGAAAGAGGTGCTTTTGAATTCTGCCTCTCCTCTTTCTGGCTGTGAAACTGTAAGCAGCTTATTTAACCTCCTGGAGGCTCATTTTCAAGTTCTATAAAAGGGATCTGTTCATTTCTCCAACATATAGGGGTTTTGGTTAGAATTAATGTTATTCTCTGCCTCTCCTCATCTTCCCTGGGAGGTCCTCTAACAGCCCATCCTGAACACTTTCAATAAATTATTGAAAGAAAATGGAATTGCGAGAGGATAGCAAACTAGGGAAAGAAGAAAGATAGAAGACCTAGACGGCCTGTGGTCATTACCTGCCCCTTTGCTCCCTCCCCGCCCTTCCCCCTCCCTGGCGCCACTCCCACTCTCCCAATGCTACGCTTTTAGAATGCCTGCCCCAAGACAGGGAGGCCCTGAAGCTGAGACAATGCAGGTCTTATTTCCAAGGTTCCCCCCTACCCCACACAACAAGGATGAAGGGAGTGGAAGTCTCCCGCCCCTTCACCAGAGCTACAGAGTAGAACACTACCTTCCCTGCTTGCTAATTGCTAATTTGAATCTCTGAATACACCTAGTTCATGAAAGATGGTAAAGTCACCTAATGCTACAGTTCAGATAAATAAGCAAATAGAACTTCTGTAGACTGGTCAGGAGAATTAAGCACAATGCAAACTATTCCTTGTGTAGGATCCTGCATTCTACCTTTCAATTGCTTGCCAAGGAACTTCGGAAACATGCAGAATTTTCACACCAGAGCCTGCCAGTAATGTGTCACGAAAATCATTTCAGATATTTTAAGTTCCTGTCAGTAAGAAGGACGTTTCTTAAAAGGGAGGCTTGAAAATAAAGTTTTCTTGTTTTAACAGAGAAGAAACAAAATACATGGAAAGGAAATTTGCTTCGTTTTTGTCTCTCTAGGCAAGGCAGTCTCATGTTGACAAAGTAATGAAGAGTTTCACTGGCACCCTGGGGAGGGGAAAACCCTCCCCTTGCTTCTAGGAAGGAATGTACCTAAACTTACCACAAGGAACCTTACAGGAATAAATGAGGGAAAGCACACTCCACACAGAACCCAACAAGAGCTGTGCAACAGGAACTTTCTAAACCTAAGAGCTTTGTGAGCATAAATTTCACGAAGCCGAAATCAAGAAAGAAGTTTTTAGTTGTTAGAACAGAGAAAGGCAGGTATGAAGAAATGGTTTTATCAAATGGTTTTGGTTTTATAAAATTAAGATAATTTTTTAAAAACCATGGTAGCTTTCAAAAACCACAAAAAGCAAAAATGCCATTTTGTACTGATTTTTCTTAAAAAGTGACATGTCAACGATTTACATGTTCAAAACCACACAGCTACCTAATTACCCTCTGGAAGTATGTTAGGTCAACATCAAAAATTATCAAGCCATATAAAATATTACAATTTTAGGTGAGTGTCTTTTCAAATGTAGGGCATTCCAAGTGTACTGGAATCTACATGTTCACATGAATGTACTTTCTTACCTTGTTTTACGTTTAGAACATCTTTCCAAAAATAAAAATAAAAAATAATGAAGCAAAAATTCATGTTACCTTCTAATGCTACAGTTGCCCTGAGAACAGAGGTTTAAAAAAATTCCTATTCAGGGAGAAACTTAAGATTCAATTAAAGTTTTATATTAGCTTAAGAAAGGAATCTTAATAGACTCTGCAGTGAATTTTTGAATAGAAGAGCTATTGCCAAATAACTGCACATAAATTTTTTTGGTAAATCAGATAACTTTAGTATACTAGAG
Organism: Macaca fascicularis; assembly: GCF_037993035.2. Lineage (NCBI taxonomy): Eukaryota > Metazoa > Chordata > Mammalia > Primates > Cercopithecidae > Macaca > Macaca fascicularis. The sequence goes on from NC_088386.1 coordinate 59,233,050, forward strand.
GGACCTGATATTCAGGAGACTGAATGAAAAAACAGTTTATAAATTGAATGAACCATTTGTAATATAACCATGCTCTGATATCTACTTAAAGTTTGGCTTATTTATACTGCATTTCCAAGCTTGTGAGGTGAGTTTACCTACACTTAGGAACATGTTATTTTTTGTGTTACCCTATGACTGACTGTATGAAATTATGATTGGAAGAAGAGATAGAGAAAATTGGAAAGCAAAGAATCAGAAGGAGGAGAAGGAAGGAGAAGAAGAAGAAGAACCCCTCCTGAAACAGATTCTAAAATACAGAAAAGCCATCATTCCTTGTATTCTCACTTTGCACCAGTCATGCACCTAGTAAACTACTGACATTGTGTTTAATTATAATGCTGGAGGAACCTTTTGGTTCTTTTTGAAACAGAATAAATTGAGAAAATAATTTCACCACAGTGACATAAGGAAGGCAGACTTTCCTACGTAACTGACAAAAAAGTGAGGCTGTTCAAATCATTTGGAATGCTGTTAAGGGTACAGATGTGGAAGCATGTGAATAATGAGGTCTTTGAGCAGTTTCACTTGAAGACGAGAAAGAAGGAAGGGGACACTGGGGCAGGGCTCTGAAATATAGTTTCATAGGATAACAAGAAGCAGGATTTGTCGCAGAGTGGCCACAGTGAGACCTCAGAATGGGTCTGGAAGCTCTAGTTTCGGAACATATCAGCCTGGATGAGAGACGATGAAATCCAGAATTCACAGACTAGGTTGCAGCAATGTCATAAATAGGCTATGTTGTGGGAGTGGTGACTAGCAGATTTATAGACAACGCAAAAAGGGGAGAGTTCAGTCAAGGTTACAAGCAATGGAGGCAATTGGAAGAGGGAAATGGAACAGCGTGGTATGTGAAGATGTTCCATTTGAGGATAAGAAATGCCTCTGAATCTGGGATGGCATTTTGTGAAAGCAGAGAGAAGTCTAGTGTCTAAAACTACTGATGGCTTTTCCTCTGATAGCTCTATCTTCTCACTGAAACAGGGCCCAGGGCTCAAAACAACAAACAGTCATGATCATCAATTACCAAGGGCTCTAAAACAGTGCCCTGTACTCTCCAAGTGCTTAATAGACATATACCAAGTCTAATCAATTCATAATTCTGGAGCATACTCGATGTACAACTCTTCACTGGGTGCTTTATTTAGACACTTTCTTGATGCTTTCTTTTAGTACAATTACTAAGGAAATATATCTCTATATAGAGAGACACATGCATTTAAGGGGTAAAAAATTGCATTTCTTATCTCCCTAATAAATCGCAAGGTCCATGTAATGGTTAAAAGAAAATATCTATTGAGTCAATAGCTCAGGGCTCAGGTCCTCTGCAACTTCTTAATTGTATGATCTGGAGCAATTTCCTTAATCTCAGTTTTGTTTTCTGTAATACGTTCATACAACACTGAGTCTGCTTACCTCTTGGAATTGTGAGAAGGAAGGAAAGTAATAGATGTAAAGGTATTTTATAAATTGCAAGCAGCTACCCAAAGGTAAGATTATGTATTATCATCTTTACCATAGTTGTATACCCTACAGTTAGTCAATAAATACGTGCTGATTCAAAGCATAATCTGGACACAGGAGGGCCCAAACCACACTGCAACTTCCGAAGATGAATGTCTGGTGCAACCAGAGGCTGAGTGTAAAGATACTGACAAATCAGTAGAACCTGCGGATGGTTCCCTGGAAACCAAAGTGCCACAACAGAAGCCATTGTAGATATTAGAAGCTTTAGCCGACAAAGCTCCCAGCAGAGTATACAGTGGCGTGAGGGAGTCCCCTTTGGGACTGATTCATTGAGGAAGCAAGGCATCCAGATGAAGAATATCTGCTTTATTGGTGCCTTTTGCTTCTCACTAGAGTTGCTGAACACTAATCAGCATTTCCCTGCCTTAATTATTGTTACAAATGTCCCCATTTTTATTAAGCTTTCTTACCAGGTTAGTCAGCTCTGGTTTCTCTTCCCTTCAGGACTTTAACATGACACTTGAATCTGATTTCCTCACAATTCAGTATTTGATCAAAGAGCTAGCACCTTCTGGTGTAAGCACTATCAATATAAGTAAGAAAACTGTAATTTTGGAAACTGAGTCATCCAGATTTTGCAACCTCGCCCCCAGCCCTGTGATTTGTACCATCAGTGCTGGGAAAGTAGCACTTGTTAAAATTTCTAAAAATTGAACCAGTGCTGTCCTCCCAGCCATGAATATCTCCCAACACAAATTGAATAAGCCTGGTCCAAATGAAGCTTTCAAATACCCATTCTCAGTTTTCACATATGTAATTAGCAGAGACAGATCTACCATGATGCATAATGAAGCTGAAATTTCAGGGATCCTCACTAAATACTGGCCCCTTCCAATGCCTGTACCTAGTTTTGCATTTTTAATGTTGTACTATTGTTCTCATTAAAACAGGGCCCCCATGTTGTGCAAGCTTCAGGCTCCACAAAAACCAGGATCTGCCCCTGATAATATATAAAGAGCTACAGATTACACATCATTCTGTTCAGACACACTGTTCAGTGTCACCTTCACATACAAAAGGACAAAGTCTGTAAGAGAGGTAAATTTCCCAAACACCACATAACCATTGTCAGGGTCACATTTCATATCACCACCATTTATAACATTGTGAATCTGTCTATTGCTTTCTACTCCTAGCACCTTGCATGTAGTGGTACCATTCCTGATGTTTCCATTTCTCAAAGAAAGTTATGGTTGTAGCTCCAAACCAAAGGCTACTCTAAAAGAAAAAAGAAGAAAAAAGTCCCTGTAATGTACTTGTCAGAAACAAAGCAATTATGAACATCATATGATTAAAAAGAAAAGAAAAAGGAGTCATTTAAATAATGAACTCTAACTTGACTATTTAGCGATTCACTATTTAGCAATCTGCTATTTTTATTACATTTTAAATCAATCCACCTAACACAGAAATTCTTTCAACCCCGAATAGTACTATTTCATTGCTGTAAACCTATATTTCATGGCAAGACAATATCTTTCTATAATAAAATGGTAATAAAAAGAGTACCAATTATCCCAGTATTTTCTCAAAATAGGTAGACTTTCTTTCATGCCTTAATTTTATGTTTTCCTTTGCCCCATACTAAAAGCTCGGCATAATTATCCCTGAACAGGTTGAGCAAGGTCTCCGCAAAATCTGCTCAGGGTGATTATTTAGCTTTTTTTTTTTTTTTTTTTTTTGTATTTGCAGAATTTAGCTGAGACTGTTACAAGCGGTTTATCAAAATAAATGCTTGATTGGCTTTAGCAGTTTTTTCGTAATTGAAAAAATAAAGAAAAAAGAGTTTTCTAATAAATGGAGGGAAAGAGAGGTTAAATACTTTAATTACTAACTTGCAAAAAGATTTCCATTTGAATATGGAAACAATGTAAAGGGGTCCCTAATTTTTATGGGACTGGAATCACTCCAAAGGATTTAATGATACTGCTGGGCAACTGAAACTGTGCAACTGAATAATGTGATTTCTAAGCATACTTCCTTAAAATTTAAGTGCTAGGGAATATTTAAAAAGGGTTACTTTAAAAGGAAGGTTGAGCATGCAAATTTGTAGGAGAGAGAGATTAAAAGAGTGTTTCTTTCAATGATACATTTTTTATTTTCTATTTTAAAATGGAAACCAGTTACTTTTGAGTCAACAGGCATGTGACGGAAAGCGCTATATAGAAAGAATTTTCCCATCAAGGACTGCTGGATGTTAACTGAAGAGCTCAGGTAAATACTTCCCCTTTTAAAGCATACTTGACATTTCTGATCTTTGAACTCTGATTTTCACTATTTGTAGGGCTTCTTAGTGAGGCCTTAAGATGTAAAGGTCTTCTTGAGCTCAAATGACCCTCATTGCTTCCTGACTCTACTCACATATGGGCACTGTATTATGGGAAAGCCATGTTAACTTGATTTCAAGGACTCGGCCACTCCAGCTACACATCGTAACCCCAAAATGGAAATTTCATAAACAAAAGAATCTCCATCCTTCTAAATATCAGTTAATTCCACCTAATCAGATCTATTATCAGCACTAATCCTAACACATAGATTACCAGCATTACAAAACAGCCATCACTAATTAGCCCTCATTGCTAATACCGCTAGCCCAGGAAAGCCTATCCACATTACTATATTAAAAGACAGTCTATTCTGAATTGCTGTTTTGTTTGGAAAAGGGGGGGAAAAAAGTCTGTGTTCCTTTCCAGCTGGCAGAGTTTTCCTAAATTAGATTAACTTTTAATTTAAATAAAAAATTTTAAAGCTTTACACAAAGAGACAGTAATTGCCCATTTGAAACATCCAAAAAAGGTGATTGAAGGGTACAGTAATATGCTTACATGAATAATAAATAATACTTAGCATTTAGATAGAGCTTTCCTCTCATCAAATCACTTCTTTATAAGCATTAACTAATTCATACATTATCCTAGCAAGTAAAATTAAATGATGAAATGTTTCTCTACTTTGAAGTTGGGTAAACTGAGGCATAAAGTGGCAATTCTGTAGTGATGATGACATGTCAGTTTCAGAACATGAAGCGTAATTGTCAGGCATTTCCTTGTGGGCTGTGTGTGTGACATTAAGCTAAATCTGAAATTCATTTTTCCCACAGGCACTGTGTGGGCTTTGGTGATGTTACATAGGCCAATTTTTATTCCCATCTCTGTCAATGGCTATGAGGTATTGGACAAAATACCTAGTATCTTTTTGCCTTAATATTCTAATCTGTAAAATGGGAATAATCCACAGACACACACACACACACACACACACACACACACTCTCTCTCTCATACACACACACACACGCGCACACACACACACACAGTGCTTAGTAAATGCTCAACGAATAGCAGTTACTATAACCCTCAGTAAGAAGTTCCTAAGACAACTACTAACAGTAAGCTAACAGGATATTTCAAATACTCTGACAGGAAATGGAGCCATGACCCCAACTAAGTGTTCTAATGGAATAAAATATTCCAAATCTCCTGGAAAAATATTAATAGCACATCTTCCAAAGCAATGCTTAATAGTTCACATTAAATGCAACTAATGTACCTCCAGTGAGTACACAAGAGGTCCACCCTATTTTAGCATTAAAATATCCTCATAGATTTAAGAGATTGATTTTTACTTTTCTCATCCATTGGTGAAATAATGACAAGAATTATGGTGAATTCTGTGACACCTTTATGACACTTCTAAATGGATGTATGTTTTTTTTCTAATCACAAGAGACACCACATATATCAGAAACATCTATAGTACATATGTGTAAAGAAACATATGTTTAATACACATGTGAATTTGAGAAACTTTTGCAACAAGTCCAATATTCCTCAGAGGTCTGCAGCCCACAGTGTGGGGACCACTCTCCCAGAGGGTAAGAAATAACATACTGTTCAACACTCTTTGTTGCACAGCTGATACCCACCGGAAACACTGAGTAGCACAATCAGTTTCCATGTTCTTAAAATTTGTCATATGGAACTTCATAGTTCCATAGTTTTGCACAGTGTTTTGGAGCTGAAAGAGAATTTAGAAATCTTTGGAAGGAAATCATCCATTTTAAGATGAAAAACACTGAGACCCAGAGAGGCTGTGTTTTTACCTCCTTAATTACAAGATAATGGCAGAACTCCATTCTTAAAATTTCAGCTACAGGTCACTGTATATAAAAAACACATAAGTTGACAATATGAGAGACTTCAAAAAAACATCTAAAGAGTACTATATAAACTCTTTTTTATATAGTTTATTTTTTGTCTTTTTTTGACAATCCTAATAGACGTGATGCAAGATTGCTCCCCACAACTCTCACGCAGTTCTCAAAATCTTTTATTACAATGGTTTTACTTTTCTTTCCTTTAACTTTTGAACGATTTTCTATTAACATAGTGACAAGATAGGCACACTCTATACATGTTTGTTTTTTAACATAACTGGTTTAATATAAAAACCAGTTAAGGTATGCCAACTTCTACAGAAAAGCAAAAAACTTAACGTCCATTTTAATCACTTACAAATGCCTGCATTTTTAAGCTGCTGGAAATTTTAATATGGTTCCATTTCTCTTCATCTGGAAAACTTACATGTTGCAAGAAAACTTTGTTGAAACCTTATTTTGGTCTTTGTGAAACATAATCTCAACATCTCAGACAGCCCGAAGCATCCTGAACTACATTTTCAGCTTCCTCTGGGGTTCTGTGAAGCTCTATTCATATTGCATATTACATATATGTTACTTTTAATGCTCTTCTAAAGCTTGCTAAATGCTATGCAAATGTACATGTTATGGCTCTAATGTTTAACTTACCTATCAGTAAATTTGAACCCACAATTCATCTAGTTTTCCATGTTGTTGATTTCCAACTATTATTATTTCTAAATGGGTTCTATTTTAGAGAACTATATTTTAACTAACAGCAGTTACAAATGATTTACCTGAAAAGAAATACCTTGAACCTTTGCCCAAGACATCCAAAAAGGTAAAACCAAGTATGTAAAGATGGTGGCTTCATAGTTTTACTTAAACGGTGACACTATTAATAAGCACACACAATCCACTCAAATGTGGTATATTAAATGTGATGATTGTTCTTACTGGGAATTTTAATAATATTAATATATCATAAGAGAAACCTAATCATGATGATTCAAACAGGTGCCTGTAAATGTGTGTATTTACTTTTGATTTAGACTGTGCTAATTATTCTTTCTGTAAGATGAACCTAAAGTATACTGATTAAAATACAAAATTCATATCTTTGCATATCCTCCAAACAAATCACATGTAGACTGCATATGCTTTTGATTTGATAGAATTCTGTCCTGAGCTGCATGGAAACTAAAACCCAATCTTTGAGGAAGAGCAACACTGAAGTATTAGTTGTGCATCACACAGGAAATCTTGTTGGCTGAAATTCTGACAAAATTTTATTTTCAAACACTAGGTTTTATTAAGTTTTTTCTTTTATAGAGCAATGACCTCATTTAAAACAAACAAAAAAAATTATACCAATATGACCAAAGGTATAAACAAACTGATGAAAACTTTCATATTCCTGAATGTCATGGCCATTGTAGCATCAGTTGCATCTGGAAGGAGAAAAACTTAACATTTCTTTTCTGTCTTCATTGCCTAACATCAATAAAACTGTCCGAGAGTTATATAATTATTCTTAATTTCTATCAAGGAATAAAATTTCAATCCTTTTTTATTTCAAAATATTCAGGAAGAAAACAAACAAGCTTAGCATGTTTATCTGTCAAAACAACACTCCTCTGGCCAACATGGTAAAACCCCGTCTCTACTAAAAATACAAAAACATTAGCTAGGTGTGGGGGCATGTGCCTGTAATTCCAGCTACTCAGGAGGCTGAGGCATGAGAATCGTTTGAACTCAGGAGGTAGAGGTTGCAGTGAGCCAAGGCTGCACCACTGCACTCCACCCTGGTGACAGAGTGAGACTCTGTCTCAAACAAACAAACAAACAAACAAACAAAAACACACACACAAAAAAAAACACTCCTCAATAGTATAATCCTCATTTTATTCTCTAGTAGGTAAACTCTGCCTGATATCAGGTTATTTCAAAGGGTGTAGTGACAAAACAGAAACAATGAAGATTAAAAATGTAGAAGAGATGGAATTTGGAATTTAAGTGCTTTTAGAAGGGTAAAATAATCTTTGTGAAATTATACAACCAAAACTCAGTGCATATCAAGCAACATTTGAAAAATAACAGCAGTATTAATCATTATTGTAAATTTCATTAAAATGAGATTTCCAAGAATACAGGCCTTTTATTTTACCTTAATTTTCAAGCAAATTGGCAGTGATCTATTTATGGAAACGGCTTTGTTAAGGAGATAAAAAAGTGAAACTATCTGTGAAAAGAGGTGAAGAGTGGGCATTTTTTCTTTTCCTGTAAATCTTATAATAAATAAAAATATATGTAGTTAGGAAAAACACATATTTAACAGAGATACTACTGGTCTTGATATAACCAGAAATTTCTAAATACTTCCAAATATACTATTTTAGTCATTTGTTTCAAGTAAAAATTTATATTTAAGATTGTTTACATAACTATTTTTAAGCCACATTGTGATATCAAATCCTATTTGTCTTTATATTACAATAGCACAGATTTCTCAACATTTTAAAAGAAGTTTCTGTGAAGAGATAATTTAGTCATTGGGAATTCTTAAAAAAAATTAATTTGATGTCATCAGGATAACTGAATCTTGGCCATCTCACATATTGTTATTTTGATAGAATAGTTAGAAAATTAGAGGGGGAGAACACCAAAGAAAACATACTTGTTATATAGACACCCACACACTACACCGTGTTTATTGTCCACACTATCGATAAGAATGATGTCTGTGATAGCTGAACCTAACCAGTGCCTTAATTAACTTAAATGGTAATTAAGACTGTTCCAATTAAATTTTAATTTTTAAAAATTAAGTACAAACTCAGTCATTCAATAAAATGTTGTAGTCCTTTGGTGTGCTTCTAGGCGCAGAATATAGCAATTTACTATTGACAAGCACTAACGGAGGAGGTCATTTCACAAGTATAGTGTGGACAAAGGTGAACCGGGCAACTGATGAAATCTGTGGCCAAGGCGAAATAGCAATCTCTGAGCCAAATGGTAATAAAGTTACTGAAATGAAGCAATGTAGTTTCTAAACTGAACTGTCATAAAAGAGGATATGGGCTTCCAACTGGCATGTCAGTAGTAATTAAAATATTGTTTCTGTCTTTTAAAAAGTTTCAAATGCTTGTAATAGTCTTATCGATTTTTTATTCAAACAGCTAAACGTGAGGTTAAGAGAATCCTGCTAGTTGGGGGCAGGAGTGGACAGTGCTGAGGTTTGGAGGGAGGGAAGGCAAAATCTATAAGGGCAGAAAAAGAAAAACAAGGTAGACACAGGAGTCTAGAATTGCTTCCACAAACAAAATACTATACTACCCCACAGTAAGGAAGTTAAAGGAATTCAGAAGTTATATATGATATTAATGCTTCATTGTTCACAAAAATACAGAAAGTTTCTATGAGATAAGATGACAAAAGTAAAGTTCTCAAAATAGATTCTTCCTAAAGAGTCTAAGGTACCGTAAATATGGCAATGGGTGTCCTTATGCATGCCAGAGTGTAAGTCTTCATACATTCTGATGCCATGATGAGGACTCAGATGGCTTCCTTAGAAAGCCAAGTTTCCACGTGCATCACATAACTTTGCCCTTGGCACACATAGAGAAGGAATACATCACCTTGCAGTAAGGAGTCATGCAGCCCAAATCCAAACCCAGACACTCCTTGGGCAATCCAGACACTCTTTTTGAGGTGAAAGCCTTTCTAAAAAGTAATATGTAGCTATAGAACAGCCTCCATGCCAGTTTTTATGTAATCCACTTTACAACTAGCTAATTACATGCGATCATCTTTCACTTAATTGAACCTACATGCACGTTATTCAGTAAATAAATGATTTGTCTAAGCTGAAATACAAAGTACAAAAGAGTTCATTTGGAGAGATCACAAATGAAATCATCAGCGACCTACAGCCCAGGCCAGAGAATCAAGCAGACCTTAGTTTCAGTATGCTGGAGAAAGACTAAAGGTTTGGAAATATCTAGACTTTTTTTCTTCTGCTTTGAAAGGTAATCCTACCTTATAAACTACAGCATTCCCCATCCCACTCAAGAAGCGATTTACTATGTGTTCAAGGATCTATCTGAACAGGACTTTGCAGACCTCAGATTCCATTACCCGAGCAGCCCCCTCTTGCCAGTATCTGTGCAGCCCCTATAACAAGGTAAAATAAACATAAAACACATATTTCAGGAATGAAAGTTGGCTTTTCTTTTCAAATCTATGAGAAAAAAATAGAATGGTGTTTTAAAATGGGCAGGTCAATCAATTTATTTTTACTCTCACTCATGAAAGCTCTAGGATAAAAAGGAATACACTATCCTGATGTAAACTGTTATTTATTTTTTCATTGCCTTACAAATGTTAACATATCCTATTATATGACAACCTGTAAGGAAAATAATAATACAAATATTAATAGGATAAGAAATGTTGAATTAAAACTAATAAACAATTCACTGAGGTTGTTTCTGTACTGTGAAGCAAATGGCAAATATTTATAAAATCTCCCCTGAAGTTTTGTGCCTTCTACACAAATGTTAAAAATTCTATGTCAAAGTAGTGCTATCAATTAGTGTTCTAGTACTGATCATTAGTGTTAAAGCAAATAAAATACCCTCCTGATGCAGAAAGGAATTGTGTCAATGAGCTACTTCCTTGTTTTAGGGATAAACGTAGTCATCCACTCACTCTCAAAAACTGAGAAATTTCAGCCTGGAGGTCTATGATCCTTAGAAAAAAATACAAAGTAATATTTAGAAAGGATACAAACGACACTTTAGTGGAAATTATGAAGATTGGACAACTGCTAGTCTGTCCTTGGTTCATTTTGCTGTTTATTTTGGTAAGGCTAAATGCCCTTCCTCCACAGCAAATAAATCCAGAAGAAGCTGAAAATCACAGGCAATTAATGCATTGGCCAACAAGACAGTCTTCTCAAATTATAGTTTTGGATGGGCCAAATGCAGGTGGAAATGTGTTTGCAAAAAGCAAAGTAAAGCAAAATGTAGGCAGACTTGCACTGCCGGAAGACAGAATTGAGTTTAGTTCTGTGCAAGACTTTGTGCTGCCTGACTATGACATAATAGTGTCAGCTAAATGAAAGGTTTTTATTTAGTGCCAATTTTAACAAAACCCAATGTTTAACTTATGACACGATAGGGATTTGGAGGTCTTCCTCATCACCTTAGAAGGAGGTAAACTAGAATCCAGCATGAGATGAAGGTGCTACTTCATCTAGTAGAGTTCCTACCCTCACTCCAGGTAATAACTTACTTATTGGTAAAATAAAGACCTATAGCATTAGCTAAAGAGACACAATTACAAGATTACACAGAGTCAGTGTTCACCTGTACATAATGGCTTGTCTGACTACAAAGAACCATTCATTTAAAATCTTTTCAATTCATATAAACTATTTATTGCTTCACTAAAACTAAAATCTACGTGCACACATGCACTCACAAACACTATACACACAACATGAGAAAAAAGGCATTCATTTTTAACCACAGAGCTGCAATAAAATCAAATCTCCTTTTTACTCCAAAGGCATTCCCTGGATTAGAAGACGCTTGCAGCTTCTCAAAGCAAGTCCAGTTACCATAACAAATGTACATTTTACCAGCCTTGGAATTCTAATTGTGTTTAATACAGTTTCATGTTGCATCAAAGTACAAAATCAATACCATTTGTCCAGCATACAGGAAAAATGGAATCTATAAATGGCTCTTATTGAGTAATTAAACACCTATTATTGTCATGGGTAGTGAAACAATGAATATGATAAGATAAATTTTTGCAAGAAAATACTGCAGTGATTAATACCTCCCTACGTATTAAATAAAAATGACTGCCTTTTGTGCAGTACTGCTGGCAGAAGAACAGGGACGCGAGAAGTAGTTGCCAGTGCCACAATAACAGGCTAACCTTGAACTGAACTCCTTTCCTCAAGAAATTAAATGCTGTAGCAGGACTTTAAATCCCCCCACTTAGAGCTCATTTGTGCGCCATGTAACCTGCAGTTCCTGAAGAGAACTCATTATCTTCAAAAGGAGAATCCCTTTATAATTTCTTTATGAATGTGTATATTGTTTCTACAAAAAAAAAGTATTTCAGTGTCCAAAAAGGATAAGAATATTAACAGTGTAAGCAAGGCAAAGAGACTTGTACCAATCAGATACTATTTCCACTTCCAGGAATTCAAGTGCAGAATGCAATCTGTTATGGAAAACTGAACGTTAGATTGAGAATGAGGTTAGAGGAAATGCATATTTACAAAAAGATATTCATCTGTTAAACTGATGCTAATGCTCCTCGTTATTCTGGTCCTAGAGTCCTGTATCTTTCTGGATATCTCTCCCTGCCCCTCCCTAGCTCTCTGGAATAAGCATGAAAGCTGTCATTCAGCCCCCACCCTCTGAACACACACATACACACACTCCCCACCTGCCACCCACCACATGGTTCCTCCATTGCTTTGCCTTTTTTTAAACATAAGAATGATGCACCAGGAACAACTACAAAGTACAAAAGATGAATCTATGGATGTGACACTTGTAAAGGGTAACCCTATTTCACAAGTGAGATGGGACAAAAAAGAAAGAAAAAAGGCCACTGAAGCAATAACTGCTCACTGAATTACCATTAAATTGTAAGATTTACAATCTAATGTACAGTAAGTGCATATCTAATGGAGTTTGTCCTCTAAAAGAATATAAAGTGAATCTTTGCAGCATGAGATGTGTGTAGATGATGTATGTTTCTTTTAATCTATTTTTTAATTAGAAACAAAAAAGTTAAAAAAACAAAAAAAGGACACACTGCAGAAACACCAGCAAAACCCTGAGGCAAACTTAAAAGCTTACTTAATTTTAAACGCACTTTATATTAATTACTCTCATTTTCTATCAAACTGAATTCATTCTTTCAAATACAAAATATAGGACATATAATCAAATACATATAGAAAAATAACAAGTGCTATTTTACAGGCAACATTAACACACGAACACTTAAACTTTTTGAATTGTTAAAATGAAAACCGCTGAGCCCAAATGCTTGGTTATATGTCATGAGATATTTTTAAGGCAAAATAAGACAGAGTAATATTTTTCCATTTAATAAAGGCAAATAAATTTTCATGTTGCCAACATGGAGAGAATTCAAATACAAAGTTAATGTAATCAAACATCAATCATATTACAGCAATTTTTATTTTTATTAACACAACCTCCAAAAGAAATGGACTATTATGTAGCAGAATTATTTAAAATACTCTAATTGATTCTTTAATAACCATTAAAAGCAAAAGCTATTATATTAATCATTTCTTCTAGTACTTTCTAAAGTAAACACTGGTGAAATAGTGCTCACGGTCACCTCATGACAAACATACACCTAATAAACGTATCTAGTCAGAGATTCAGTCACATGAATAATATTTTAGCAAAAGCTCTGTGGATGAGGAAAAGTACCTTAAGTAATATTTATTAGAAGATTTGTTTATTTTGTTTATGTAAATAGGCATCTTAAGTCATATTACAGAAGTCACTGTCCTTAAATTCAGTAAAATATAAAACGGTTACACCAATTTTGCAAATCTCTGTTTTGTTCTTCTCACCTCTCTCCCACAGGATCTGAATTTTATTTTAAGGGATTAACAAGTAGCATATATGATCAGCAATGATAGCCTTGTTCTTTTAAACCTTAGTGAATCAAGTTCGGTAAAGGTGAAGTAGTGGAATTATCAGTACAAGTGGCTATGTCATCACAGTCTTCAGAAAGGTGCTATATAGAAATGCCTAAATAAACAGCAGCATAAAGGATTTTATATATGAGATATATACGCACAGATGTCTCTCTTTCACACACCACACACACACACACACACACACACACACACACACACACATACACATATATACACACACACACACACATATATACACACACACACAGCCTGCCTCTAGTTATTAAAAATATAAAACAGAGGCACTACTGTATATAAACCAAAAGACATTTACTACTGCATGTAAACCAAAAGGCATTTGTAATCCTCCTTCACATCAATTTTAACTTTGATTCTAGTTTAAATGATGTACCATTTTCTTCTCCCCCTTGCCAAGATATTTGAAAGATTATCCTAAAAATCAATTGGTTAAAGCTCTCTCTATGCTACAGTGAGCCGGAGAATTTCCAGCATCTGATGAGGACCAGTGGACCACCTGATACTTTTTCAGCAGGATGATAAAATTAAAGGATGGTTTTGATTTGCTTGAAGGATTACTTCCCTTCCTTAATTGTTTAAAGTGCACAGTATTAACACAAAGAGGGGGGAAAAAGAAAATTAAGAAGGTGACTGTAGAGCTTGAGCTAATTGCAAGCTGATTAGATTGTGCCAAGCAAGAGCTCTCCCTCCGTTACATACCATCACAAGCTCTGGTCTTTTCCACCCTGCTGCTGCAGCAAACAAGCTGATTTGCTAACAAAGTGGTCAGCTCGGGCACTTGCACAGCGGCTCACGGGGTCCACAGATGGCTGCTCTCCATGCAGAGAATCTCAAGCTCCATTTTCCAATCTGATTACACGGCTCCTTGTTCCAGGAGCCTTAAACCTTCATGGCAGTTTACCAACATTTTCATCACTTTTTTCTTTTACAAAGCAAAAGAACTGATAAGCTCTCAGGTGCCCAGGATTTCATAGTCAATGGCTGGCCAGCAGCCAGCATTCCCTCACCACATAACTGTTTCGGGCCACACTGCATAAAGCAGACAGGATTTACCAGACTGCACAGAACTATTAGAATTTTGCCGTGTGTACAAGTAAGCAGCATGTTTCTGTCCTTACAGATGTCGACTATTGTGTCTAATCACATCTAGGAAGTACAGAAACCTAGTAAGTGTCCTGCCTCACCTCCCCCCAAAAAAAGAGGCAATGCAAAGCAAACCAATGAGCATATGTCCATGAATTCCACTATTACCTTAACTAACCTGTTCAGGAATTCTGCCTGGTAAATGCAAAGTACTAATTACTGTTTTTAATACTCCTGGTCTGATTACCTAGACCAATTACCTGGATTACCATGAAACTGATCCTAGTGACTTTCCATTAAAATCTAAAATATTGTGGGCCACTAAAAATAACTGATTAGCATCTTCAAACTTTGGCAATCCTCTAGAACTTATAAAAAGCAAACCAAAAGATGTAGAAGTGAAGTGCAAAATTTATCTCACCTAAAGCAGCTTCTTGAGAATTAATCTTATACCCATTAATTCCCAGAAATCATGTCAGGCAGTTAGCATGAGTTTCAACCTAATACATTCACATTCAAAAGTTTAAACAATGAGCACTATAGCATTCCAAATTAAACATTTATGCATACACTCTTTCTCCTATGTAATATTTTTCAAATTCATTTTTATCTACAGCTGATGGGCCTAAAATGTGAATTTAACACTAGATAATGTAAATGTCCATTCATTGTGTGCTTCCTTTCAACCAAACAACAATAAACAAACAAACAATAACAGACCCTCCTTCAGCCATGACCAGTAACTACCTAATAAAGATAGAGAAAAGGTAAATAGCTTATAATGTCTGTGGCTATGCCTGGTTCATTTTTGCATAACATTGATCTATAATAAAGGGTTCGGGGAGGGGAGAGGAGAAGGAGAGGAGTCTGCAGTTATGGGAAAAATGTACAACTCGGCTCGCACAATGCCTCAGTACTCGAGCTCACCAGTGCGCTGACCCTCTGTATCTTGGAGTCATTAGCTAGAGTCCCAGCCCTGCCTCCAGGAGGGGGGATTTGAACTCACACACCAATGTGGGGAGATTCGGGAATTTGAGCATGCCAGTCAGAAGGGTCATTCCTCCTTGCTGATGAGGAGGACGCCTGTCCCCTGGGGAAGGAAAAACTAGATGAGTGACTGTCGCAAGATTCAGGCAATGGATATGCTGCTGACTCAGGAATGGACTCTGACAGCCACCCTGCTTCACTCCAGCCACTCTGACTGGGAGCAGTTTTAGGGCAGCAGCATTGACAGGTACATGCAAAAGTTAGGGGAGAACGAATGGAAGAGAGAGGAAAGAGGGAATGAATGAGCAAATGAAACAGCAACTCCTTTTCCAGACATACATATACAAGAAATAAACATTTTTCTTTTTTACAAGTTGATACTACCCAACAAATAAGACATGGTTGTGGCTATGCATTAGAACACCCACAGCATTTCTGAAAGGACTTTAAAAGAGGACACACATTTTAAAAACTGATAGGCTAGGGCTGGGTATGTATCTATATCCACAATACTGCAAAAACCTATAAACTCAAGGAAAGTACACACATACGCCCATATATGTATTTGCATGTGGGTGGTATTCTGCATAAATGACTGTCAACTTAAAATGCCATTCTCTAATTTATATGCAAATTCTACCTCTGGTAAAATAAAAACATATTTTAAGCAGCTTATAGTGCCAACACATTATTCCCATGAATGATTCCTAGTAAACTATTTATGCCAACTGTGGGGTTTTTTTATGATTTATTGGATGGTGAACGAAACCACTTAAACTATAGTTGTCTCTATGAATCAGTAATTTTCATGTTTCTAATTAAAATGTAAACAGCGTAATGAAGACATCAAGTTTTTAGGCAAATGTCTCTTCCAGTGCCACTTGGGGTATGGTAATTACTGAGGCAGATCTATGGATACTCCTGAATCTTCTACAAGTCCAGATTAAAAGCATTACTGCTAAACCTGGCTTTTTACACAAGGGAATTGTGTACTTTAACCCATTCCCAGTTTGCTTACATATGCACATTGGCACTACCTTTAAAAACTGGTCATTAAAAAAATCAAAATGGAAAATAACAAAGGATGTAATTTATATTTAAAATGTTGATTATAAAACGTTTACTAGCAATAAAAACATTGGAACTAGATCCATTCCCATTAGATTCCCTGCCACTAGCTTTTAGGAAAAAAAAGAAAGGATAAACAGCAACCAAATTATGTCTGCCTTAAATTTATAGAACCAAGATCTGGGTTGAGGAGTGGTTGGATAAACTGATTCCAGATTCAAAGATAATGTTCATTTCTAAGATTTCTTTTATTTAAATAACAGTTTAAAGTAAAATAAGTGTACAATTTAAACGTTAGCAAAATATAAAAAGTAATCATATATAATCCATGGAATAAAATCTTGTCATTTTCCCCTATCATATTCAAAAATTAAAAGTGCCTTTGATATAAAATTGTAATCTGTTTTCATTTTTATTTCAGCATTTATTTCTCTCTGTAATTCGTCAAAATTTATCCTAAAGCAAGTGACCTCTTACACATGCTGAAGAAATACATCACCTCTTCTGCTTACAACTGTTAATTGAACTTCCCTCTGAAGCCTGTTTTTCCAAGTTATCCAGTACATTGCTTTACATATTTACTACCCAGCACTTGAATATATTTTTATTACAATTTTGCACCACCTGCCTTCTCCAAACACCCCTTAGAACTATTTAATACTGTAGCTACCCTTGGAGTGAATAGTTACAGCTGAAATCTGCAGTGATATGAAAAGTCTAAAATGCATGATAAAAGGAGGATTCTCCTCCCCTTATTCCTACCTCCGCCCCTGGACGCAAAGTCCAAAGACTGACTGATATGGCCAATTTTCATATTATTTTTACATGAATGCTAGGCATGTTGGTAAAGTTGACTATGGAATCGAGAATGGGTAAGCAATGTGAATGTGTGTGGGGGTGAGTGGGGCAGAGAAAGAGAGAAATTTTTGCACTGTTATGTTTTATTACCAAAGTAATGCAAACAAATAAATGTATATCCACCATCCTAGGGTCAAGGGAAGCGTTGAACCTAAAAGCGTTTTCTACAACTCTTCCACTTGAAAACATATAAGCTTTTTCTTTTTCTGATGTGGGCATAGAGACATAGTATTTTGGGGTGATGGAGGGGTGGGACATTTGAGAGAGGTGTATTTATGTAATGTTTTTTTAAAAAAAATTTGACACCTCTGAGGGTTTCAGAGGGAAAGAAAGCTGATTAAACAAGACCAAGTGTTTTTGTGGGCTTAAGGGTGATATCATAGTTGTGTTCAATATCAGAAGTGTTGCAAGTACAGGCATCATTTCTATTCGCTTTGTGCCAGAAAGGTAAACACTGGATTGCATTGTGGATTAAAACAATAAGAAATCCCTTTCCTCTCAGGCTCTCAAGGCCGTGTTAATCGGGTGTAATTTTTAATGAACACTGGCTGCTTGGTACTCATTCAAGACATTTCATTAGAAGGTTATTCATTTAAAAATCAACGTTTCAACCATATCAAGCTGTAACCTTTCTTGAAATGTAAATGAATGGTTTAAATGAGAAGATTAATAAAAAAGGGATGTTCCAATTCCAAGCATGGCATGCTATGTATTTTTAAATTTGTCTATGCCAGATGCTGTCAGTCAGAACAAAAAACTGTCCAAGCAGACAATCTGTGCGTCTGAATGTTGATCATGTTGGAAAGTACAGGGGGGAGGGGGGAGAGTGTGTCAAGGATTCATGGTCCTTCATCTTTGCAGTAGAGCAAACACGTCTCTCAGTATAGCGACAGACAGCTGCTTCCACTTTCTAATGTGCCCTAACTTAGATCACTGAAAGAATTGTCAGCACTCAGAGAAACACACAAAGATAACACAGCCAGCTGCCATGGAGGGGAAAAACAGCACAGCTCAGAAGAAATGGGATTTGTTCCATTTGCATGATGCTGCCTCCCCTGGGCCCCTTTCTTTCAAATCCAAAGCACAAAAGACAACACTTAACATATTTGCTTAAAGATGACAACCTCATGTTGATTTCATTTGGATGTAACAGTGTCAGGATTACAGATATAAGAATATATTATATCTGTAACAGAGACTGACAAATGTACCCATCAGTGGAACTGTCTGATTCATCTGCTTATACAGCCATTTTACCATCCCAAGGGTGCCATCTAAGTAGTAACTTTAGAAGACTGAAGGTCTAATTTTATTACACCACATTTCAACCTACTAAACAATATTATTTCTAAAATAGATCATTTTTATTGGAAGTCTCCCTGATGAAAAATCCAGTAGACACCAGAGAATTTATGAACTGTATGGGTCCTTTGAACTCAATATACTGCCCATTTTAAACAACTTTTCTTGCTGTATAGCAAAATCCCCGTATCAAATAAGTGAAAGTTAGAAAGCAAGAGAGAGATTATATGTTTCGAGTGTCTAAGTATATTGATATAATAAACAGATTATATATATATATAAGACAGAGAGAATGAGAGAGGGAGAGACAGATTACAGATTATACGGATAACTAACTATAAAATCAGGCCTTACCTGGTCCATTTGAATAAATTCTTTGTAACCGCTTACTTCTGTCTATTTCATTATACGTCTACCCTCAATACAATATCCATACTTCAACAGCAGCTATATGAATAATCATTGCCTGTCAATATCTTTTGTACATATACTCAATCTAATTTCCTGTTAAGGTGTTTCTTTAGGCAAAAGATACGACAAGAGAATAATTTAAAGATGCATTGGCTAGCCACTACTCATTGTAACAAGTACAATGAAGAAAACCACGATTCCAATCTGAAGCCTACATACTTTTACAAATCTTTATTCCGTCTGACTTTATGGATTTTAAGTTTATTTCTTAAGTGAATAAAAAGATTTAGGATGATGTGATTGAATTGATTTATTTACATCTACATTACTTTGATTTACGTGACAGGAATTATGGCGGTAAGGAGACACAAGGAGAAGGCAGAGAGGAAGCAATCACTTTCTTCACATACATACACAGACATAGGCACATAGACACAAACACACAAGTAAATGTCTGGGCACACTCAGCCCCACAGTCCAACCAACTGACTTCCCATAACAAAATACTGGCTCCCTGTGTGCCTGTGTTGTCCAAAGGAACGCTCTAGTGCTTGTTGCTATTTACTGGCAACAGTATAATGCACTCATTTGGTCTTGTTTTCTAAAATAGAGTTAACTGCTATATGTAAAATTTCTGCACAGCAGATGGTTACCAATCATTATTTTCCATTTGTTTAGTTTCTAGTAAGAAGAAGAAAACCTGTGGGGTAGTGATGCAAAGAAAAACTAGCAGCCTGCATGATAACCCAAGCAGTGCCAGAATATGCATTTTTTTAAAAACCAAAGAATCACTTTGATAACATAGCATATCAAGACTAAAATTTTGAGGGATGGGGGAGGTTATTCATCCCATTCTCATCCATAAAGCAAAATGCCATTTGAACAATTTATTTCTTAGTATAAAATCCTCTAAAATTTAGCCTCTATATGTTTTTAAGTGATCAAAGTTTCTAGAAGCAACATATTATCACCATTAACGTTTGTCATCACCCAAGCTGAAATCATTTTTTTTTAAACCTCTAAGTAGCCCAGTTGTCCAACAGAAAATGGGAAATAGGAGCCATTTGTGGACAAGTGCACATGCACAGAAAATTAAGCTGTAAATATCTGGACCGGGTTATTACTGGAATCTGGAAACATCTGGGGCTACAGAAAAAGCCAAGCCCCATTTCCACAATGTCCAGGTAATTGCTTAAATGATTTATACCTTACTGTTTCTATTAAAAATGTCTTTAAAGAGAAACATTTGTAGGCTTGGTTCTGCAATAAAAACTGGTATCTGATTTCACTTGTACAAAATCTTGTGAAAGATGCTACATTTCTTCAAGGACATATGCATGACTAAACTAAACCCTGGACAAAGACAGGGCTAAAAGAAGGCGTGGCCGACCACTGAATGAAAACAATTGTATCATGATAGCAAATTTTACATGGTTTATTTGTGATTAATTTCTATTCTAATTAAAAGAGTCCATTAGAAAACATTCTTTTCATGCATTTGGGACAAATATACTCAAGCCATTTTAGGATAAACTTGCACCTCAATATCCATTTTCAATTTTAGTTTTAATTAATTTCTCATAAATCTTGTTTACTGACACTTCAACTGAATATCAAACCAAACTTAACTCCTAAGGGACAAATAAGTGCCACCTCCAAGACAGACTTGCACCACTTAGTTAAGAATCTGGAAAGATATTTAAATAGGTTCACTTAGATGGTGTCTGTATGGAGCTACAAACTGGTCCATTCAGAATGAAAGAGCTTTCAACACTGTCATGTGTTGCAAAGACAGGTTGCTCTACTGAATAAACACACACACACGTGTGCACACGTGCATGCACCCATGTAGTTGTATTGACCTGAAATAATTCTATCTTTTAATTCAGATTGTAGGCCAAAAGGACAAATATAGTTTCATATTTTTCAAGAATTGCCATGTGTAGATCTAGCCAAAAATTCTATTACTGACAACTGTCAACTATGCATATAGGGTCAAGCCAAATAAATAAATAAAAAGGAAGGAAGGGAAGGAGGAAGGAGTAAAAGAAGGCAGACAATAAAATAAACCATTAACCACTGGCTTTTACCCATGGTTCATACTTTCTGGCCACCAACTTACATGATTACCCTTTGAGAAGGATCACCCAGTTTTCTTCTACCAGAAGGGTAAAGGAAAATGGGTAGCATTTTACATGTAAAGAATTCTCATGAATATTTTTATTAGTTTAAAACCCCATAGCTTTCTGATTATAAACCAAGTAGAATTTTAAGCCTCTATCTTTTAAATATTCCCTGGATTTAATTTGGCTGTTGGCAAGCTACCACTATAAGGTTTTACAATTTGTGGCCTTTACTCTCAATCTGATGGCTTTTAATTTATATTTTAACAATTTTAACTTACTTGAAGCATATTGAATGGTTTCTAGAAAACCAGAAGTGTCTATTTAACAAACGAATGCAACACATGGGTCTTCACTGTTGTAGTCACACTGCAAAAACGCTTTTGCTACTTTTAACATATTGTTTCACAATCTTTATTATTCTACCTACAATATACTGTCCTTTACTATTAGAGCCCTTTGCTGAAGATGCAGTGTTTTTATACAATTAACTAAGCAACATTTGTCCATTATAGCTCACTAAATGGCACATCTTTGTAACAATTCAGGTTCAACAATCAGCACTACAGATACTTTCTTCTGCATAGAGTGTATGACATCAAAGTAGATTTCAATATGAAGTGGTAAGATAGCATCTAGAACTTTTCAGCTCTCAAGAACCCAAATTGGAAGAAAATGAGTGAGCTTTCAGTAAAGGTTATAGGTTTTCTTAGTAAAATTGTGTTTTTAAAAGAATGACAAAAGAGTCTTTGTTTTTTTTCTGGGTTGTTTGATGAAGCAATGTAAGCAAATGCTTTTCTCTGGTACCTCTTTAGGTTTGAAAACACAAATATAAAATACAAATCTTGTCAAATATTGTTGCCTAACTCATTATAATTTAACACTTGATCAAATTGAATTTGCCTTAGAAATACTATAATGCTATTTATTGTAACATTCACGACAGATTTGAGAAAGTAGCTGACCCTCCCACAAGCACACAAACCCAACTGGTAAAACTATTGAACATCTAAAAGACAGAGTTATGGGGTGAAATCCCAGCTAAATTGTTTACTGCCCAGTATTCAGTACAAAATAAATTTATAGACACTGTTTACTTAGATAAAGGTCCCAATTAAAGTGTTAACCAAAGACATTCACAAATTAAGTTATAGTATCAACTCTAGATCAACTAGTTTGCATCTCACATTTTACCACCCCAATATCATCATGTTTCCAAAGAAATCTGTCTTGACTGCTGATAGTGCACATATTTGCAAACTGCCTATTTATCAGAGAAAGGACAAAATAGAAAGAAATGCCTTAGGAGGTATTTCTTTCCCACGTTCAACCAAAAGCAGAATGGCCAACTGTCGATCAATTCTATATTGGTAAGAAGTCAATATGGAAGTGTCAGAGTCTAGTATTTCATGATTCTGTGCCCTCAAATTTTTCTGTCTGCAAACACATGAGAAAAAAAATATTTCATAGAGAATAGTGATTTAAAGCTATTTGTTACACCTATAATCAAAGCAGTCTATAGGTTTATGTTTTATAAGATTTTAAAGATAGCATAATAATGTTTTTTAAAAAGAGTTTAAAGGCTCCCTATCTAGAGATACAAAAATAGAATTAATGACTGTAAGCCCCTTTTTAAGTATATAATTATAAAACTATTTTTCAGGGTTATAAAGTCTTTCTTTGGTAATAACATTATATAAAGAATATAGAAATTTCAATTTTGTAATGAAATATACAATTTTCATAGATCTATTCTTTAAATATTTAAAAATCATCTTTTAATTTTTTAAAGTAAGATTAATAAAATATTAACCAGCCGGGTGCGTTGGCTCACGGCTGTAATCCCAGCACTTTGGGAGGCAAAGGCGGGTGGATCACCAGGTCAGGAGATGAAGACAATCCTGGCTAACACGGTGAAACACCATCTCTACTAAAAATACAAAAAAATTAGACAGGCGTGGTGGCGGGCGCCTGTAGTCCCAGCTGCTGGGGAGGCTGAGGCAGCAGAATGGCATGAACCCAGGTAGGTGGAGCTTGCAGTGAGCCGAGATCGCGCCACTGCACTCCAGCCTGGGTGACAGAGCAAGACTCCATCTCAAAAATAACAATAATAATAAAATAAATAAAATAAAATATTAACCAAGTGATAGTCTCCTATGCTTTTATCAATTCAATTCACCAAACATGTATTGAATACCTATTATAGGTCTTATACTATACACACATGTTGAGGAGATTAAAAATAAAAATGAATTAGATGTGTGTGCTCTCAGGAAATTTACAGTTTCATAATAGAGAAACACAGATGCCTAGCAATCTATAGTAGGAGAAAGATGACAGTAAGAGATCTAAAGGAGACATTTCAAATGTTCTAAGGGACAATTAAGTAGACGTCGAAATCAATCCTAATTAGGGTGCCTCAAAGAAGTCTTCCCGGATGACGCAACATCTGACCAGGATACCATAGTCCTAGTAGGATTTCAACAAGCGGAGAAGAACATGCCAGGAAGCGAAAAGAAAGTGAACAAAGACTAGTTGCTGATAAAGTACAGGAAAAAAGGTATTGCTTTCAGTTTGATAAAAGTCCACTTTTCATACTAAATATTTTAAGGATTTGAGGTCCCTAACTCTACGGCTTAAGTTAATCTGATTGCCACTCTACTGAAATCTCTTACAGGAGAAAAGCATTAGCTAACTAATATCCATCAACTCTTAAGATATTAGAATCACTGACACTTTTGCATGCAACCAATTAGTAAGCATATTTAATGAATGCTTATCAACTCTTCTGATGGGCTTAACAAAGTAATAAATGGTCCTTGAGCTTTCTACATTGTTTCCAGGATAATTTTTGGAGTTTCTTAAGAGAAACAAAAATATTTTGCATCTTTTAGACGACTAGCAAGGTCCAAGTTACATGAGTTCACTAGTCCATGACAAAGCAGTCATGGAGTAGACAAAACTGCAAGAAATCTTAGTCGTCATCGGATCACCTCAATCATCTCTTCTTTTATAAAAAAGTAAACTAAAAACTAAGGCTCAGCGAGGTTGAATGGCTTACCCAAGGTAACAAAATGATAGACTGTGGGCTTCTGCTGACGCTGTCCTTCGTCATTGTTACTTTCCTGAGGTATTCTTGCAAGCCTGACAGAAATGTTTTCAAAAGTCTAGATAGGTTGTTGAACTTCAGCCAGATGATGAACTATCTGTACATGTCATTAGTATATTCAGTTCTGAACAGATATCTTCATTTTCCTAACTTCAAATCAGGAAGAATGACATTTCTTAAAAGGTGAAAATCTTAAGATCTCTTGAGATATATAAACGTTTGGTTTACGTTAGAATCATCTGAGGAGCTTAAAATTTCATCAAACTGATCTAGTGTAGGGCTTACGCAAAAGTTTTTTTATTATTTATTTATTTATTTTGCTTGTTTGGGGTTTCTATTTGGTCATGAAGTTACAGCTAGCATTTACTGAGTTGATATAAAATTTAACATCACATTTTTCTAAAACCAATTCAAAGTATTAACTACTTCAATGATTTCAACTTCCATAATGGCAATAAATACATTAGTTTGCAAAAGAAGCCTTAAAAGACATATACCTCCATCTTCAATGGATTTTCTTCTGTCACTTCATTTGTGGCCTAAAAAACTTGAGTATGTTGACAGAGGAAAAAAAAAGAGTCTGAGAATAATTTGAATCATCTTTAAAGACATATATATATATATATTCACCGTTTTTAAAATTATGGAGACAAAAATGAGAACAGTTCTTTTAATTTGCATACTCACAAATCCCATATAGTCAGGATTTGATATAGAATCAGTTGTTCCTAAAACGGAGAATAGTTTGTTAAAATAGTGCTACATGCTATTTACTGACTATTAGTCAATCATTCTTAATAAGTGATAAGTTTTTTTATATAATTAATATTAGGGTTTAATTTACAAAATTGCCAATATCATTTTGTGTAACAACCACATGAAAAGAGTCTTTAACCTTAGCTTTGCCTCAATGACTTTCTCGAACTTGTGCCTACTTCCCCTATTCCTACATGTTGTCTTTCATCAAGAAGGGCAGGCTATCCATGACAAAAAATGCTGCTTTACTTTTCCCTAATATAAAGCCTAATATTATCCCCTTAATTAATTCAAACTACCTCTCATGATCTAAATATCATATTCCAGTGGCTGAAATGAAATTTGATTTTCCAGATGATCAAGTAATAACCAGCCTTGCAGATAAATATCAAAAATTTTTTTAAAAAGAAAGAAAAGAAAAGAAAAAAACAGCTCTTCAAAACGGTACACAGCTATGTAGGTAGGAAGATGGCCTAGACAGCAAGGTTCTTGGTGAGTATGCAAATAGCAAAATAGCAGAAAACATTTTCCCCCTAGCCCTAAGCAAAGGACACCAGGAAGCTACTAGAAAATAAAGACAATTTTTTAAAATTATGTATTTAAGTATACACGTGCATTCGAATCATATATCAGCAACACCTCCCATCTTAGTGACTGTGGCATTTTGGTGTAGTAGGGTAAAATTTCGAGGAACTGTCATTACATGGTGGTAAAATTGCAGATTTTTTACCCATCATTATAAACAAACCTATACTATATGTTGTACTGTCCTTACTAGATATCTTTATAAATAAATAGTACAAAATAGTTTACCTATAAGCTCTTTTTATTTTATGCTAAAACAAAACAAGACAAAAATCAAAAAAGTAAACAAAAAAGGCGTTATAGTACTGTATGTGCACATTTCGAGGCTTATTAAAGAATAAAACATAATAAAGAGCTTTCCATTTTTTTGTAATACTTTAACAGCCAAAAATGTTATTGATGGAGATTTCACATCCATGTTTTAAAAAAAAAATCCCAAAATAATTTTGCTTATGTACAATCTTTTTCTCTTTCTAAAGCGATACCAGCTCCAACTGAACATCCATTTCTGAATAAAATTCTACTATCTTACTATCCATGAGTAAATTCATATTGATGATTGGTTGATTAGTACTCTTAGAATTACAGAAAACATATTTTTCCAATTAGGTAACACTTATTGTATTCATAGTATGTTTAAAACCTTCCCAGAGAAAGAAAAAGCACTGTTCATATAGGCATATAAAATTCCAAAGCTGGTAATATGTTTTTCCTTCCAGTTTGTCAGACAAGGATACAAGCCATTCAGGGTCCCAATGTCTACATTTGGGTCCTATCAGTATTTCCCTCCCCAAAACGTTGCTTAGTCTTCTGAATAATGCAAATAGAAATCTCTCTTTAAAAGAGAACTTTGTACTCTTTTATGTAGTAGAGTAGAGTCAGTACAGTACTGACTCTACAGGCATAGGACACCACGGTAAGGGCAGGGAGGATAAGACCCACATCTTTTGTAAATTGGGCCTAAAATTGACTCCAGATTTGCGAGTCATGAATAGAAAGTCAGTTTTAATATAGATGTGCTTTAGAAAGTAAAAATGGCGATTATTCTTAACAAGTTACATATTGGGTATTAGTCTTCAAAAATGACTCATAAAATATCTTTTTAAGTACTTAAAGTCATGAATATGTTCTACTCTTTTACCCCTGCTTGAATGTAATTTTTCATTTTCCAGGAAAGGATACATTTTCTAACTAACCCCGTTAACCTAATTACTCATAAAGAAATACCAAAAGTGTCCCTGACATCAATACCTTCACAAAGAAATATATCTATGCACATGCACAAGAACATATTCCATTTAGATAATCAAAACTGTAATTTTTATTTAAAAGATTCCCTTAGATCCACGTAATTCCTAGCAGCAAAATTTATCAAAAGCACTTAGTTTGCAAACAATAAGACTGCCATATTTATAGCCTTATTTCTTCACCCATATACTTTAATTGAAAAGTAAAAACTATTAAGCATAAAAGAATAATAGTACTGTTTATTTCATAGTATTTGTTTGATCTGAAAATGGGGATTGTAATGAAAAATGCCTTTAATCTTAAGGGAACCTTTTTATCCTACTCAAAATAATTATCTTGTAAGATTAAAATCAGTGAATCATACCTAATTAAGATTTATAATTTAGCATCATTGAGGTATATGATTTAAAAGAAAGAGTTTACAATATTCAATTTGAAATCGAAAGGTAAAAGAAACGAACACATGAAAAATTTTAAAAAAACCTATTTTTGGCACAACAATATACTATATTGCCACTTATTTACCCACATTCCTAGTTTAATCATTTTTGAAGCAAAACATTTAATATGAAAATATAAGATTCTAAGTATAGGAATAAAGCAGGAAAAGAAGAGTCCCAATTGAAATTTATATTACGGAATTTGGAGATAGAACACAGAACATTAGAAAACATGAATTGTGGCTAGCTACCTACTAAAATATTTCAAGTTGGCAATGGCTTAGTTAATAAAAGAAAAAAAAAAGATTCCTAAACTGTAGGATAAATTTTTAGTTAAATGGGACACTGTTATAATAGTTATTTCCAAGCTTTCTTTCATTAAAGTGCCTATCAGTGTGGAGAGCAGTGCCTTATTACACAGGGCAAAGATTTTTCTTCTTAGAAAGTCTCATATGTAGCATTCCTCCCCACAAAGTCTAACAAGGCATTCAAAATAAGTTCAATTTTTTTCTTCCTCAAAAATATCTTTAAAGCCCCCCACTTTCACCCCAGTCTTGGATTACATAAAAGAATAGTTACTTTTTCCAAGCTCTTTGATATTTCCCTTCCTGGCAGAGTCATCTGATGTGAGAAATATCTTTTGAAAATAAATGGTGCAACTTCAAGTGCACTCAGATCCATACTTGCTGGACATTCCATCATATCTCAGTTTTGATTTGAAAAAGCCACTTGACTTCAAAATTCAGTTTTAGGTATCTCAATATGAAGTTTGATCTCATTGAGAAGTACTTTGGGAAGCAACGATGTAAATGTTTTGTCCACCTATCAGCACAGAATGTTGGTAAAGGAGTCATATGACTCTAATTTTCAGGGAGAGGGAGGTTATTGCAATACAAATTGAGAAGCTAAGTCCAGGATTTGAATATAGGATACTGCAACATTAGTGTTACTGCATAAGTTACTTTTCGTCTTTAATACAGCTGTCACCACATGTTTATATAGCTAAAATACCACTTTCTAATGTCAAAGTATCAATACTGATACTATTATAACAATGTTATTTGGGAGTTTGCCCCTCCTTCCTGTCACTTAATGAGTATACTTTCGTTTTTTTAATGGTCAGCATTTTGTATCAGATAATGTAGTATTTCTACATAAAAATGCTCATTTTTCTTGTGCCTTAACCTAGGAGGGCTAGTGGCAGTACTTGGCAACAGAGAACCTCCTCAGCTCTTACTACAAATCTCACTGAAATTCTCCCATCCCAATTATTCTGGGCCTGGGAACAAGTATTGAAGTATGTAACTACATGCAAACCATTAAAAAAAAAAAAAGTTCTTTTTAAGAATATTTGCACAAAAAGCCACATGATGTATAGGATATATATCAGATACAGGGCAAGATGAGACAAAAGCAAATATTTCAATCCCCAGTTCAGTTATAGAAAGAGCAGGAGATATTCATGGTTCATTTCCCATCCGTTTTCTTACTCAACTCTCATTAGTATCTTTTTGGGCGAGGCACATGGAATCATTGTGGAACAGTCAGTCTCCAATAGGAAACCTAGTGACTTCCACAAAGTTGGCCTCAGATAAAAGTCTGTAGGTGGTGAAGGCAGGACTGGCTTCACCGCCCTATCATTTGTTCAGGCACACAGGCCCCCACCCCACCACACAACAAAGGGCCCTGCATTTTGTTTAATGCTCTGTGTTGCTGTCTTTAAATTAATTTTTGAACAAAGTGTCTCACATTTTAATTTTGCAGTGGGCCTCAGAAATTATGTAGCTGGTCCTAGGTGAAGGTAAAAATGTCTCTTAATGGTAAGGATAATAAGTCAAAAGATAAGCAAAACATTTAGAACGACATACAGAAACCCACGGCTTCACATTGCACTACCTTTAAAATTTTATTTGGGATGTTACTATTTCCAAGAATAATATTTCATCATGAACTAATGCATGAAAGTAGAGGTCCCCCATTCTCAGATGAGTTTACTCTCATAAATAAATGGCATTTAATCATCAGTTGTTTAAAAAGCATCCAGTTGACATAAGGCAAACAGTTGAATCGGGAAAAACAAAATATATCTATATATATACACACACACACATATATTTCTATATATATACACACATAGCTAAATGGAGTATAATGCAGTTTCTATTCTCATTCCAGGAATATATCCATAAGCAGAATGGAATAAATATGTAAAATACCAGCAGAAATTAAAACATAGGAAAGAAACAGAGTAAAAGTATTTTCAGCATAATGAAATGGGGCAAAAGAAAACATTTTATAGGTATTTTACATTTCATATTCTGTAGTATAAAAAACTTTACTGTAAATTATATATCCTTAATAACTGTTTGGTTAAAAGCTCCTCATCCTATGAAAAGAGAACAGAAACCTACTGAGAAGCAAATTTTCCAAAATTACAAAACATACTTTCTAAAAAACATTTCCCAACACAAAAATACCAATACTTAAGCTGAGCTATAGGGTAAAAAAGTTTAACCTTGGGCCTTCATATAATAAATCATGCATTCTACTTTCAAGATGTATCAGTTTCAAAAATGATTGGAAGCAGTGATACTATAAACGCTTTGTGAAAGTCATGAGAGCTAAAATATGAGCAAACATATCCATTTATACATATATTTAACATAAATACATCTAAATTGAAATTCTCCTTTGGATTTACTGCTTCTGATACACCCTGAAACAACAGCCCACCATATGCAATGTTAAGCAAAGTGTCAATATTCAAATAACAAGACAACAAGCAGATTTGTTGCATAAAATATGTAAATATTATTAACAGAAAGTGCCATATGATATCTCATGTTTTGATGGTTTCTGATCACCTATCTTTTCTGCCTCCTCAGTCTCAGCTAAGACTACTGTTGTCAACAGGTACTTACGGATATGCTGTATTGAGGCAGCGCTTCTGAGCAGGCACCTGTGGTGCTGCCCTAAGGAAACTTAGCATACCCCTTGCTTTTGATTTCCTTCGAACTTCAAGGTACCGTTTATTTTGAGTATATTCGTTCATACTCCTTATTCCTACTATTTTACTTTTTAAAATAAACATTTCTGAAATAAAATTGCCCTTTAAACGATAACATCAAAAATATCAAAAAGATCAGTAATCAGCAATCATACCAAAGCAGCTATGCTTAAAATTTCTGCCAGAAGTTAAATGAAAATGTTAATGCTCAAAATTCAAGTTTAGGAAAAAAAGAAGAAAATGACAAAATCCAACCATGGAAAGCACTTGCTAAACTGGCCATTTATTTGCAGTGTGTCAAAAAAATTCTTTCATTTTCAATAAACAAATATATAGGTACAATCTCTCTCTCTTGCTCTGTGTGTGTGTGTGTGTGTGTGAATTGAAAGGCAGAATTTTGGGACTTACAAGATTCTAAGTGGTACTCCCAAATAATTTCTAAGTTCAACCAATTTCAATAAAACACTAACTCTTGTATATCTCAAAAGAAAGACACATAAGTTTTTTTTTAATTGAGAGTTAAAATTTGTAGCTTTTTCTGTACCATTTGTTTATTCTAGTTTATCAATGACTCAAGAAAAACAGCAGATATGCTGATTAATCAAGTTCTATCGATCAGTAGCATATGTCAGTATTTCATACAAACATCTGCAGAATAGTTTCTTCCAATCAAAAATTTATGAATCAATTTAAATTCCTGGTAATTAAATTTATTAGCTCTCCAACAATGAACACAGTACTTTATAAAGAGTAGTATGTGAAATCTGCACTCAAGAATATATTGATCAAAGGTAAAACAGCACCTTTCTATTTCTACTAAACCAAGGTTCTAAAAACTGGAAACTTCACACCATAAAAGCCTGCAATTGTTTCAAATACATCTAGTAATTCTGTTGATTTTGGACCACTAAAACTGATTACTTAATTAGGCAATTATTCAAGGCATCCAAATACTCACACAGACAGAAACAGGGAAGTATTAGCATGGTTGTCTTCACCTTGACATGAAAATTCTGAAAAACAGTGCAGACTCCCAAACTTTGTGGATCTGTCCCTAAGCATGTACTGAGTAAGACACTAAATTCTAAAAGGTGACAACCAGAAGCTCAGGAAAAAAAATAATTAACCTATAATGAAATTACTCATTTATCTTTTCAGTTGGTTTGTATCTTAAACTATCTTAGAAATGCCAAGTAATAATACAGATGATCTCCATAGATTCTTGGAAATAACTTCCTATTTTCTTCCCCCTGGTTACACTCTTATATTATCACCTAAAAGTAATTAATGAAATTTCTGCACTCTTGTATATCTATCAGAAGTAACTACCTACAAAAAGGTTTTCGAAGTTCCTGCCTAACATGAAAAAAGCAAAAACAAAAACTATTTTCTGTTTATGGGAAGGAAAAAAATATCAGCCCTGGAAACTCTGCTACAGGAGTCTTAAATATGACTAAAGACTAAAACCTCCTATTTTCACTCAGAAGATATCAGATACAGTTTTAAGAATCTTACTGATTTCAATAGAGTCAGGAGAAAGAAAAACACTCTATTTTCAGGAAAAAAAAAAAAAGATGTTTCTTGAAATAATTCCAAAGAGACCCTATAAACTGTGTTTTTAGGAGAAGAGAAAAGCAAATCAACTCACACATACAGCTTCCAAACAGAAGTCTTACCCTCTTCCAGGAAAACAACAATGAGACTTTATTACCCTGCTATGATTCTTTCATTTCAGACATGAATCATTAGCAAGTATCACACTTCTCAAAACTCCCACCCTACTCTTCCCTTCTTATTTGATGATAGACCCAGATGAAATAACAAGTTGCCTCCAGCAGTGTAAAACAAGTATCCAAAAACTCTATTTCAAAGAAGAAACACTTCTTTGGAATCTTTGCCTCCCAAAATGAAGCAGGCTGCTTCTAACTGCTTTCACAATTTTGTTTCAACTTGGTCATTTTCCTAACAATACTTTCTAAATTTTAAATAATGCATACAACATATTCATTATTCAAGAATACATAGCATGTTTAATCTGATACCTCTATTTTTAAGCTGAAATTCCAAAGGACTTATGTGTCCGTGTAGTTTATATTGATAACCATAAACATGCACAATTAATAAACAATAGAGACGATGTGTGCAAGCATGTTTTGGGGACATGGTTTTTGTAGAAACAATGTTTCTTTTCCAGATAAAAGCTAATTTGTCACAAATATAATGAAGATAAGAAGCAAGAATGAAGGAGTAAAAGAGAGGAAGAAGGTAAGAGGATAACTAAAATTTGAATGAATGAAAAACTCTTGACTCTCTACATATTCTTCCAAAATACTCTTTCAAAATAATTTTGCTTTTGAACAATCTGTTCAAAACGTCCATTCCATGTGCACCAAGAAGCCAGCCATCACTAAATGTATTATAAATGTATATTCTAACAATCATCAATTTATAAAGTCTGGGATTTCCCCTTCAACCTTTCAACTGTTACGTCCAGAAAACTTCACACATAGTGAAATCCTAATAAATAGATCTTGTTGGTTCCAGGAAACATTTTTAAAAATCTATATTGGTCAAAATATCCTTGCTTTTTTTCTGTTGTATTAAATTTAGGATCAAAAACATCAAAGCAGCTTCCACCTCGGACCTAACTTTTAGAGGATCAATGTGACAAGGCAGTCCCTGATAGATGTTTCTCTTGATAAACGACTTGTTCAAAAGAGACATTGTAGCTTTCATTTCCTGACCACAACACACTTTTAATTTGCAACAGCAGAGCTGCCAGAGTGTGAGCACTTGCCCACTTTCTAGTCTTTTAGGTTTGTAGCTCTGGTTCCTTTAGGCCGCACATTTGAGACAAACAAAATCTAAAAATAATCAGAGTAAAGAATTAGAAAATAGGAGCCACTAACGCCACTTTATACATATACACAAGTGTCTACTTTATATATATGTATATAAACTTTCGCCCCTAGTATTCTAATATGTGATAACAAGGCTCCTAAGTTAACATCATTTGAACATCGGACATTTAAACATAGGGAAATGAATTATGTGACTATTATTTAATAGTAAGCAGAGACTTAAGGGGGGGGCAATTTACACACTCAAATCTGCTGTTAAATGTCATGAATTATATAATTGCCTATGCCAATATGTTTTTCATGAATTATTGCAATGATTATTATTAGTACTACCTAGAAATCACATTTAAGTATCAATACGGTGAACAGTCAAACCATCCAATTTCTGCTCTCAGCACATTGTCCGAGCTCCGATTTAAAATTTATAAATGTAATATCCTCCTCATCACAGCCAGCAGCCCAATCTGCTCTGAATATATATTACAGCTTTAACATCACAGAGGGAAATCGCCCATCTGGCAATCCCATTCGCTCCAACAGCTCCGGGGGAAAAAAAGCTGTGCTCTCTCCTCCTTAAAACATTTCTCAGGGCAAATTATGTGCATCTAAAATAAACAGTCTTCTTATTGATCGCTTCAAAGTCAACAAGTTCCAAATGCAAAATTCAATCAAATCCTTCCTATCGTGTAAGTGTGGTGTGTATTTAGCTCAGTAGTCACCAGAGTCCAACCAGAAGTGTATGTCGCGCAACGGGTCTTGTAGTTCCTCTCTTCGTATTCACATTTGTGTTAGGAGAGAGCAGTGACCACGGCCACACTACAGACCCCTGGCAGGTTTGCCCCACTGTTATTTCTTTTTTCATATTCTCTCTTTCCTTCTTTCTCTCTTTTCAGGAGGAATTAATGGTCATGGGGTAAATATAGTAACAACCAAAAAAAAAAAAAAAAAAACCAGTCTAAAGTGGACATATCCTTTGGTTATACAAAATACTTTAACATCTTTTTGTTGTTGTTGGTCCCTCTCAGTCTTAATTGAATATCACGAAGTGTACACAGGGAACTGCCACAAGAGCTATTGAAAACCCCCTCTCACTCCATTTAACTGACTTTTTTTTTTTTTTTTTTTTGTAAAGAAAGAGGAAAGAGCGATTTCAAACGAAGTCCATTTCAGTGCCTGATTATTTAATTCTGTCACAAGTTAAAAGTAAAAAGCGCTGACAGGCAGACGAGTGAATGGAAAGGGGAAAAAGAAAAAACCTATCCTTGCTCTTTAAAAGACATCAAGGACTTTGGACAATCAAAATATATTTTTTATTTTCATGTAAAAGATACCTCTTCACTCACCCCCCTAAAAAAAACACACTCGGAAGAACCGATTACTCCACAAAGTGCAATCATCAAGAGCAGATAGTCAAACTGCATTAATAGATTGAGAAAAATAAAATTTTCATCCAGTCCTGTTCCTGTGTGTGTACATAGACATAGATATACTTTCATTAGTTAGTAATCTTTCCCAACACTCCTACCCTCTCCCCTTTGCCCAGCCTCCCCCCTCCAAAAAAAAAAAAAAAAACACCCACACTAAGTTTAACTAATTTACATACAATTTGACTTCAGCAGTTATATACATACAGTGCATTACTAGTAACGTGCAACTTCTGGATGACAGCTAAAACCGATAAAAGTGGATTCAAGTAATATATTAATCAAAACTGCAATATACAAACAAGTGATAGCAAAAGAAAAAAAAGCATGGTGACATTAAACATATATTTTATTTTGAAGAAAAAGGAATTCTATATCATGAGCAACTGCTTGCCAAGCAGTCTTCAATGGTTTTATCATGCTATTTCATTTGTCTTTCCTATTTAGATGCAAAGGAAGTAAATTCCAAAACTGACATACCATAAACACTGGTGCTACTGATCATTTCTTGCTGGCAGCACAAAAAGCTGAATTGGATTTCTCACAAGCAGGAATTCCAAAGGTTGCTTTTCATTAAAGCCACTTTTCCTCTCAGCTATCAAATGTCACTGCCTTGAAACGTGGGCCCTTTCGTCAGGTATTCATTTAACCTACATGCATATAATTAAGGGGGAAAGCAACATCAACAAAAAGGGGATCTCAGATCACAGGAGAAGAAAGAAAGGAAAAAAAGCACATGACCAGGAATGCAAGTCCATGTCAATTTCACTCACTCCCATTGAAACTAACAAGAGCTCCGGGGAGGACGGTAATAGGATCAGTGGATTGTATATACCATTAAATTATACATCTTTCTCTCCCGTTCCTTGCCAACAATACGCCCACCACGCTGTACCCCCTCCTAGATGATGTGCTTACATTTTTCTGCAACCGATCTTCTGACATTTTCTCGTTCCCCCAGCCACGAGATTGTAATTTAACCTCAACTTTTTGTGTGTGTGCAAGATTCTTATTTACACTTCTTATTTACTTAGAAGTTAGTTCCCGAAGAAAGTCTAGCCCCACCCTATGGCTCCGCTTTCTTATTTTTTATTTTTGAAGTAAAAAGATAGTAATAAGTAAGCCCAATATAGTGAAAAGCGAGATTCTTGCAATCGCGAACTCTTAATCCCATACTATTGTTGCAATGATTAAGCAGTAAAAATATGCATTATAATGTTTCAGGGCTACTTTGAACAGAGATATTAGACAGCAGGTTGGCGTACAGAATAGAAACGTGTGGAAATTGAATTTAATGTTTACGGCACAACTCGAAGATCTCTTTTAATTACAGGTCTTGGATGTATTTATAATCTTTAAAAATAAAACAAAAACAAATTTAAACAGATGGTAGAAAACTACGAAGCTCCTCTTACCTGAACGCGCGGAGAGAGAACCCGATAGGTTAGCGTAGCATCGATCCGATGTGTTTGCTGATGAATGGAAGCTAGGGTTAAGTGAAGGTGCCTATGATTTGAAATCATTCCAAGTTTTTGAAGGGAAGACGGACTGCAGCCTCTGCCATGTTGGAATTTCAAACCCAAAACAGCTGCTTGGAAGGAGCCAGCATGCCAGAGGCTGGGCGCAGGCGCAGAGCGCCGCCGAGCCAAATTCAAATCACTTTCACACTAAGAGCCAAAGATCAGTTTTCAAAGGAGAGAGGGAGAAAGAGACAGAGGCTGCCGTGAGGGAGAGAAGACGGGAGGCAGTGGCGAGAGGCGGGCAGTGGAGAGAGACAGGCAGCGGGAGGACCAGGAGGGAGAGGGAGAGGCGCACGGAGCCCGCGGAGCTGGAGGGGGAGAAAGGGAGGCGGGAGGCGAGCGGACGAGCGAGCTAGAGACGCGCCAGAGATTCATGGGCAGGGAGGGCTCAATGGCCGCGCCGCGCCGGCCGGCCGGCCGCTCGGGTCATGTTACACGGCCGGGGCCGCGGCGGCCGCCCAGCCTCGCCGACGCACTCACGCGGCCCGGAGGGGGCCCCGAGGTCATGATTACGCGCGCGGGGACTCGCAGCTCTCCCTGCGCGCACTCTCGGGCGGCCCAGCCTGGGGAAAGGGGAGCAGCGCCGTAGGGGGAAGGGGCCTTTCTTTCCCACGCGTGACCAGCCGGCCCCTGCGCTCCCCGGCCTGCCTTAGAGGGCCCGGGACAGAGCCCCGCTGCTCCTCGGCCCGCGGGCCCTTCCCTGCCGGTTCCCGGCCCTCTCGACAGCTGCGGCCCGTCCGCCCTCCCCCACCCCCTCTGCGCACTGGACGGGATCTGGTCTCGAGAGCCCGGACCTCACCGGCACCCTCCCCGGGGCCCCCAGCACCAGCCAGAAAACGACTTGATCTGCTTAGAAGAAGCAACTTCAGGGGGAAAATTCGCGTTCACCCAGTTCCCCTCCCCCGCCTCCCTATGAATAAATAAAATCCTAAGTGTCTAGGTGTGCGGTCCCCTCTCGCGCTCCCTGGCTCCCCTCCCTACCTCCCCCAGGCGGCTTGGGCCGGAGAAAGCAGCGCCCGGGGGGCCCTGGTGTCGGCGGCTGGTGCGCAGGCATAGACGTTAGGCTTCTGCCTTCCCAACCCCCCTCTATGGAGTAATCTGGGGACCCAGGAGTGGGAAGAGAGTAGGGGCTTTGTGGTGCTGGGAGCCGAAGAAGAATGAAATGTGCAGTTGAGTGTGTTGCTCGCATCCCAGGGAGCAATGCAGTGCTGATTGTCTGTTGCTGAGATAGCCTTTTGTTCGGAACATAAGGTTTAAGAAACACACACACGTTTTCTGGGGTCTCTTGTTAGATGTAAATGTGCGGCATCCAGACGCTTACTATGCAGTGTAAGCTCAGTTGGTTTACTAATCACCCCGCCCCACCCGCAAACAATCAGGATCATTTGAATGGGAACCTCATTCAGACTTCTAGGCTGAGAGTATTGCCTTCAACCTATTTCATTCTAGACTAGCCAACCATCCAACTGAGATAATAAAGCAAACAATAACATTTGATCATGATGTCTACGAGATAATGTGCCCGGCAAAGTTCTTTAGGAATTGTAATGAGAAAGAGAGTGAATTGGGTCATAATTTCTCTTCGTTTTCATTAAATATGACTTTAATAGATAAATGGTGAGTTTATACTTTGGCCTGATAGACATCCAGTCCTCTATATTTCGACGAAGCTAAGAATGAAAGAGGTAAATTAAATATTCCACCAGGAGCCCATCAAGCTGAAAATGTTATCTTTGAAGGTTGGAACCGAAAATGCACTTGCTGAGGACTGACCCTCCTCATAAGGGTATTCGCATTTCCCCCAGTTTCTCTGTTGTAGATTTGATAGCCTAAATTGCAGCTCTCCAGATGCTGAAATGCAGCTCTTTAAAATGCCAAATATATACTTTGAAATTAATTCCATTCACCTTTTATGATGTTCTTACCTTTGAATGGATGCCTTTAGCTAACACACTGAGAAATAAAAATTATTTCGGTTAAATCTAGGCAGATGACAGAATTTAAAAGACCAAAAAAAGAGTGATTTGAGATCCTAAGAAATATTTCTAAGCAATGAGATTTCTATTTGGAATGGATTTGACCTTTCTGTGCATTTTTTTTTTAAAGGAGTCTTCGAAATAAAACAGAAGAACTTTATTCTATGTAACAGAGAACACTGAAACCTCTTTAGTTATATTTTACAAGATAGCTTTGAAAATGATATTCTGAAAAGTTGTTCGTTGGATTTTACCACAAAGAAAAAAGTGTAGGAAAATATCTGTGGGTCACTGCTGGATTGAGTACAGATGAATTAAAAAAAAAAAAAAAAAAAACTGTGAAGCGCTCATAATCGCAGTTATTACCCATTTGGGGAATGACGACCAAAAGTCCCCTGGACACACAGCAGATGCTCTGTGCAATTCGGGCAAAACTGCTCTGTTCTTGTTTGTTAAAAAAGTTCAGAGCTCATCAACCTTTAACATTTAATTCCTAGCACTGAATTTACAGTTCCTTGTGTAAATTCAAATAGTGAATAAAATATATAATAGAGTGTCCACTGAATAGAAAAGCGATGTATTTTGATGACAGACTTAAAGCCGTTCATCTGTAATATCTAAAATAAAACAACCTGTACTCTTTAAAAAGAGGAGGAAAAAGTGTGGTTAGCAAGAACTTATTAATAGATAATAACTGTACCTTTCCAATTCCCTTATAGATTCATTTGAAATACACATTATAAAAAACATCATTCAACATTCAAATAAATATAATTAACTTTGGTATCAAATAATTGGAAAACTATTCAAAAGAGCACTGGATAGCGGTACAGAGTTTCAAAATTGTTCAAAATAACATATACTCTGGGAATAAAAGGGACTTACATAATAGAATATACATTTTGGGACTTCCATAATAATAATGTACACAAGGG
Source organism: Macaca fascicularis (assembly GCF_037993035.2). Lineage (NCBI taxonomy): Eukaryota > Metazoa > Chordata > Mammalia > Primates > Cercopithecidae > Macaca > Macaca fascicularis. The sequence goes on from NC_088386.1 coordinate 59,272,199, forward strand.
AGTCCGTCATTGCACTATTTCTCCCTTTTTTTTAAGTATAGGTAAAAGTTGCTTTTCTCCAATTACTTTAAGCAAAGGAAAATAAAATTTGACTTTCTTTTTCATGGAGATTCATTGCTTTGTTTGCAATGTTCATATTTTTCATTGTTTTAATAAAACTATCTTTAATGATGTGGTATGATTAAAAAGCATTTTAACAGTCATATTCTGTATGCATTTGTCTTCAAAACTTTTATTCAAAAGAAATGTTTCTGGCTGTAGCTGACATCCATCTCTATAATATTTTTTGAAACTGATTCAGGTAACACGAGAATTAAATATTGAGTGTTTAAAGGAAGTTGTTTGGCTAGTCAGGGAAACAATTATTTCAGAAAAGAATAAATTTGACTAATTTTTCCCACTCTATTAGCAATATCATTTCTCTTTCTATTTTACTTTTTAAATGCACAGACATTAAAATATAATGCATTACATTTTGACTAATATATGAATTTCTAATACACAGTGTATTCGGACTTGTGCTTTTTAAGAAAATCAGAAGAAAAAATCAACATAACTATTTTTTCCTCAGAAGTGTTTGTGTGTGTATGCCTTCCTTTCAAAATAATTCAGAGGGGAATTCTACGTATTTCTTCTTTTTCTTCTGAAAATAATGTAAGCAACAACAACAAAAGTGAAGGTTAAGGGAATAAGCAAAGTGATATTGAATGTGATTTTGCAAATGACCATAGACTTGTCTGCACTGGACTAAGGAAAATATGAGCTAGGCTGGACGCAGAGATGTGCTTTACCTAAGTGATGGGAGAGGAAAGGAAAGGAAAAAACATCAGCGGAGGCAGAAGGTAGACAGCGGGTAGAAAAGATGAGGGAGTTGTAGGTCACAAGATGCTTTAAGGAAAGAAGTTTGGAGGGCTATGATGTATAGTTTTTCATAAAATGCTAAAGGCAATTCAATTTAATTTTGCAAATATTGTTTTTTAGTTTTGAACTTAAATGCTAAGCATTTTAATAAAACATTAAACTAATAACATATTCTTCCAAACCCCTGGTTTCAAAACACATTGTAGGACTTAGTAGCTGTTTATGAAACTAGACTTTTTCTTTCATATTACTCACAAAAATCTGAGGTAGTTCTTGCAATAATGCAAATTAGTGACAATATAATCTTTTAATGCTTCCACAAAATTGCAGTTTAAGGGTCATCATTTTCACTTCAATAAAGACTACTAAGAAGTTCTTATGTACCACCCTTTCCCCTAAAAAAAATGAAAAACACACACACACACACACACACACACACACACAAAAGCTAGTGAAGATCTTGACCTCATTGAGTAAAAGTACTCAATTTGCTCAGAATGACACTCAAATGCAGGTACTGTCAAATGATATTAGTGTGGTTCATACATCTCCTCAGTGATTTAGCTCCACAATAGAGACAAACTGGGAAATCCGGTGATAAGTTCACTTAGGATGTTTTGCTCTCTTCTATTAACCTAAGTATTATATTTTTAAGTTCACATATATTTATAGTGTGTGTATATTTGCTGCAACATTTGCCTGATTTTGCATGGTTCTCAATTTCAAATAGAAAGTTTTCAATGCTTAATATAGTTAAAAGTATTACACTACAAATTGTAGAGGATTTAAAGAAAAGTGACATTAACATTTTATGGATGAAGCCAGATAAATATAGCCCAAAGAGAATGTTAGAAAGTGCAGTTATAAAGGAGTTTTGTCTAGAGGAAATTATGAGTTCTTTCATGAAGGACAGGACAGTTTTTCCATTTTTTTTTTAATTGAAATTGTTATTTGTTGCAGAGAACAGATATCACTCTGTTGCCCCAGGTGGTTTCAAACTTCTAGACTGCAGTGATCTTCCTGATTTGGCCTCTCAAAGTGCTGGGATTGCAGGAGTAAGCCACCATGCTTGGCCTTGTCATAGCAATCTTTAGGCGCCAATAAAACAGACCACTTATAGTTTGCATGAGCTGTGCTGTTTTTCCTCTCTATGCCTTGCTTGTCAGTGTGTCCCCTGCCTGAATTGACTTTTCCTCTCCTCTTCTGCGGGCTAACTCCCTTAGGACGCTCAGCACTTAGCTCCTCTAACCCACACCCCAACCTTCCTAGAGGCACTTAAGTATCTTTCCCTTGTTCAGAGTCTATTTTTCTTTTTCTCCTTATACCTTCACATCATTATAAGGCGTTCATGTGTTTCACTCCTGCACTAGATTTTGAGCTTCTTGAGGGCAGGCAATTGTTTTAACTTCCATCTTTGTTTTCCCCCATGCCTAAATTAATTGGGATAATTCAAAATACATGCTTACTGGGGAAATTAATGAGTTGACAAGTGGAGGAAATAGACATGAGCAAAGACAAATTGAAAGGAAACTGTAGAAGTATTTGCCCAAAATAGCATATAATCTAGTTTGGTTGACCCTTTGCTTTACACAGGCACAGAATGGGAAATAAGGATGGAAATGAGAATTGGGGATGTATTGCAGAGGAACTTACACTGAGTCCCAGCCTGAGAGGTTTTCATTTCAGTAGGCAGTTAACAGAAAGTGCCAGAAGGTTTGTAATGAAGATATTTATGTGGGCTGAACCCTGCTTTAAGAAGATAGAACTAAAAGAACTGAAAATAGGGAGACCAGGTGGGAAGTTATTGCAATGATCTAGCATTTTCTGGTTCCCCAAACTGTGAATTCTTCTTGTAGGTTTGGTGATATGCTTCCTCACCTTGTTTATAGATGGTCTGTTTGTATTGATTGCTCAATTCTGCACGTTCATTTTGTAATATTACAAAATGTCAGTATGTTTAAAGGCATTCACTTAATGTCAAAGATATAAAAAGGGACAATACATTGAAATTGAATTTTTTCCCTCTACCTGAACATGGTCTTTCTACTCATTCTACCTCTGCCCACTACCACCCCCACTTTACAATTAGTTCCACTCAGACCGTGCTTTCAAGCTTAGAAGATATTTCATTTTCAAGAGAAGTAATGCCTGAAGATAAGGAAAGTTCCTCCCTGGAGTATGTTTGAACAAGCAAAATAAGCAAAGTAAATTTCGTGTTTATAAACCAAATAAAAATATAGATGCACATTTCCTTCATTTAAAGTATATTAAAGTTTCCTAAACAGGGCTTTTAATTCATTTAAAACGTCATTAGGTTAGGTGGGCTGTTGGTGCTTTGAATTAATGTGCAAGCTGTTAATCTCCGTAGACCTGGATTTAAAATTAGACAAAGCAATAATTAGTTTGGCACCATCATTTCACTACCCAGAGGGTAATAATGTAGGTCATAAAATACTACAGCCTGGCACAAGTTTTTTTCTTTCTTTCTTCTTCTTTTTTTTTTTTTTTTTTACAAATAGGGATCTAGTAATAGGTGGTGTGGTGTGAAAAAAAACCATATACGTGTGTGTGTGTGTATACTACATATATAAAGTGATTGTCACTGGGAAGTGCAATGGCTTAGCTTTTCATGTATATTCCACTATTCCTAAAGAGACCTAAATTCAGAAATTCTTATCAGGTTTTCCCTGTTTAAGGTGAGTCTTTTCTTTTCTAAGAGATATAAAGAAATCTTCATGGTTTCTCCTCTCAGTAGTTGTTTTCTTTGCCTGTAATATTTTCTCATACAACATTTATACATTGAGTCACAGAATTAAGATTATAATTTGTACCATGCTTTTTTTTTTTTTTTTTTGCTATAGTTATTCTCCCTACCAGTTTGCCATTTTGTTAAATTATAAGCATGGTGTACTGTAAATATTTTTATCATGTAAAAGTGTTGCATTCAAGTAAGTGCTTACCATACGTATTTTGATTTGTTTTCATGGCAAATGACTACTGGCAATATCAATAATTCAAGAACAGAAACAATGAAAATACAGAGGAATTGCATTTGGATACTTCTTCCTGTCAATCATCCTTGCCAGATTCCTATTTGAACATTCTGAAAATGAGGAAGATTTCAGGTCTAGCTTTAAGTATGAGTAATAGTTTTCTATTTCCTTACTCTGCTCACCCCAACTGAGCTTTTAAAGCACAGGCATCTTGGGTGTCTCTATATAGCTTAATATTTCAAGTATGGTAATAATATTTTAATATTGAATTGAAAATGTATTTCATACAATATACATGTACAGACTTTCTATTTTACATAAAGCAATATGCAAGCACCTGTTTGTATCTATAGAGAGTGTTCAATGTATTAGATGAGTACATTCACAAATCATTTAAGTTGAGCTTTTCAAGTGATGTGAGCCACTGATACAAACTTGCTAATGATAATTATAGAACTGATGCTGATTTAGTCATTTCAAAAAAGCCACGGAGGCATAATTAGTGTCTGAATGGCCTCAATATTGCATTATTAGGAGGCTAGGGTGAAACTTGAAATGAGAACATCAAGGCTGATAACAGAAAAGAAAACATGAAATACATACATAATTCATTCTGAGATATTATAAAGGTTTATAACTAGAAACAATAATTTGCAGAAAGCATCTCATGTACTGGAGCCAACTGCAATCATTTGGTCAACCTGTTAAAGATCAAATAGTATATTCTTAGCTATTCTCAGTGGTGTCTTTGTAATAAAGTAGCAGCAAACAGACACTGTTTGCTTCTGGTCACTTTTAAAGAATGTTCAGTTTATCGGTAGGGACTTTAATCTCAACCTTAATAGAGTACAAAAGCAGCCTTGTCCCTGTGCTTCTCTCCTTAAGGCCACAAGCCATGCGGAATTTTTTTTTTTTTTTAATTTAAAAGAAGAAAAATAAAATTCTCCTTTTGAGAACACTAAATAGTGTGTTTTTTCCAAGAAAGTAATATCCATTCACTTTTTCTTTTTTGATGCTTTTCTTCTCTCCTTCTTACTGATACATAGATGCTCCACCATAGTTCACAGCCATCACAGGATTGAAGACATCCACAATATCTATGAAGGATCCCCTGCCTTGGACCCCTGCCAGTTCTACCATTATCAAGTGACCTGATGTTGGTTGACTTGAGCCTTATAACTGAAAAGTTGCCCTTTTTTGTACTCTTTCCTGTTAGTTGGCAACAGATAGGAATAATGACTCTCAGTCTAAATTAAACACACAAATAGATTGCAGTGTTAGGCATCCATCCCCATTAGCATAGGTTTACAGGTAATCAGAAAAAGGCATATTTAAGTACAGTCTGTCTGCTATCTAACATGCCCTGCTGAACAGAAAACCAAATATCATATGTAGTCAGTTATAAGTAGGAACTAAACATGGGGAACTCATGGACTTAAATATGGCAGTAATAGACACAGAGGACTATGAAAGGAGGAGGACAGGAAAGGGGCAAGGTTGAAAAACTAAACGTTAGGGACTATGCTCACTACCTGAGTGATGGGATCATTTGTATCCCAAACCTCAGCATCACGAAATATAACCATGTGACAAACCTGCACATGTACCTCCTGAATCTAAAATAAAAAGTTGATATTATGAAATAAATAAAAATAATTGCCCTGCTTCCAGTGTGATTGTCATTGTTGTTATTATTACCGTTTCCAAAAGTGACAAGGTCTGGGCTGTATCAACTCTGATAAATCTGGCTGCAGTTTCTAAATATTATCATTTTTTTTCCCATGTGGTGTCATACGCACAGGTGTCATACTCACAGCAATCAGATTTCCAACTATCTGGGTAAAGAGAGGTAAAGAGAGCCACAGGTATCGAGAAAGGCAGTTATACAGGTACAGAAAAATAAATCCCTAGATGCACATAGAATTATCAAGTGGATTAACTGTGTTTTAGGAGTCCAGACTATATTCTGATCTCCCAAGTATCACAGCCAATTAATTTTTAAAAACCAAGTTAATTTATTTACTACTATTTCTCCACCTCCCCAAAATAACTGGTAAACACCGAATGTTAATTATGTCCTTTGTAAACCAAGAGGCAGTGACTTGCAGTCCCATAATGAGACTGGTGGAAACACAAGAAGATTGGATTTGTTTTGTGTCATTTTGTATTTCCTGGTCACAAGGATATGACAAGAAGTCACAAAATTCTTTTTCATTTCCATACTCATAAATGCAGTAGCCAAATTCATGACTTTCATTAAAGATATTTTTGGTTGCAAGTAAGAGAATGAGAAACTAACAGTAGCTCAAGAACTAAGGGATTTATTATCTCTCAGTAAAAATATACGGGTAGGGAAGTTCTTGGGTTTCTTTTCTATTATCTTGAATATTTTGGTGATTTTTACTCCACATTATGGGTGCAACAGCTTCAAACATCACATGAGACAAGACTCTATCCAATGGAAGAAGAGGAGTGTTCTCTTGCTCCACGTCTTTTTTTTTTTTTTTTTTTTTTTTTTTTATAAGGGAAACCATTATCCAGAAGCCATCAGGGGATTTATTCTCACCCTTGTTGGGTCACATTTTTCAACTGTGATGGCAAGGGGAATGAGACCACCAAGACTGGCCTGATCAATACTGGGAAAGGGATCACCTATTAATAAGCACACAAATATATTTGAAGAAAGAAGGGACAGAGATGGGGGCAGTGGTAGTGGTGGAGTTTGTAGAATGGCTGTGTAGAATAATTATTATGCATAATACCAGGAATTCCATTTTTACCATGGTTGTTGTGAATGGTAAGCCCTGGAATTGTTGCACCACACGATTGAAATGATTGTACCATTCAACCTCTATCTGAATAACAAAAAGAGCCTATCAGAATACTTGTAATACTTTTTAGCCCACTGTCTAACTCTGAGTTTTTTTAATAATCTAATTTATATCTTAATTTTGAGAACCTACTTTGCATGTTTCAGAAGAAATCAGGGCCTTGGGACGTGGAAACTATTACTCTCAAAATTGATTAAAATGTTTAAATGCTTCCAATTTAAGCAAATCATAGTGACTCTGGCCACATATAATAGTAAAATAAGTATTTCAACATAAACTTTCAAAAAATTAAAACAACAAAGCATTTTAACCGGCATATATGTACACAAAATAAATATTGTTGAATGACTAAATGAATGGACTTAAGTCTACCTGAAGAAGAAACAGCTAAATAGGAAAAATCAAGGTATTTCCTGATACTCCAACTAGCCATTTTTAACTCCTTGTAGATAAGAAATAATATTTTAAAATGCAGCAGAAAGGATATGGTATAGGCAAAGTTGCACCAGAAAAGAAGTGAAATGTTGGGCCATGTTACCAAGTTCAGTTATTGAATCTGGAGATTTTAAAGAAAGACTTAACTTTACCTGTGATGATACTGAACTTAAACTTATAAAATGTCACATCACTGTATTGACAAGACAGTGATGAAAATTATGGCAGCTTTCACTTCAAATCATTTTTACAGGGCCATTGCCAATGTTTACCTTCTAGAAGGAAAGGATGAAGAGGAGGAGGTACAGGAGGAGAGCCATATAAATCATGAATAATTTAAAATGTATGTATAGAAACATGGCTTCAACTTTAAGAGACATCTACCTATAAATATTGTTTTAAAAATAGAAATCATTCTTTTAATTCCTATAATTATACTTCTTAAAGCTACACAGTTGCACAGCGTGCTCATGTCAGACCTTTTTAATGACAGCTATTTGTATTTCAGCTGCCAGACCAATAATAAGTTTCTTTCCTTATTCTCCCTTCCATCTATCACAGAAGCATCCTTGATGTTTGCCATAGTTAAAAATGCATTATATCTACTCTTGTCATTATAAATTCTACAAGATTGTTGTTGGCTATGTGTCACAATGAATAGAGTATCTGAGGACAACAAAATATAGACACAAACTTTAGCTCTCCAGCAGCTGTTAGTAGTCAAAACAGAAACCTAGATAGTTCAAGGTAACCTCAGTTTTTTTTTTTTTTTTTTTTTTTTTTTTTTTTTCAGTTGTTCTCAGTCTCCTTTTGAGACACGTTCAGTTAATTTTGGAATCTCCTCCTACCTTTCTCTTCTTTTGATGGGTACTCTAGATCCTGTTTTTGACAAGAAGGCTTGTGGTTCACAGCCATATTCTGTCTTCACTGAGATGTAACTCACTTGGCTCAGGCATGGCACTTGAACTTCTGTCTCAGATACATGCGCAGTAGGTATCCATGGTCCCACCATGCGAGTCTTCAGTTTGTATAATCCAAAATGCATCCAGTCAGGGTGTCCTGTGGATACAAATGCACGTTTATCCTACTCCAGTGAAATTCTTTCAGGCTTTCTGCATCCCTCTTAGGAGCTTCATAATCTTTTGGATATTTTTCCACACCATGCTTGGTGTCTGGCCTCAGAGAATCTGTCATCAGATCTAATCCTGAAGGCATCTTACTAACTCATTGTTTCTATTCCAAAGTGGCATTATAATTAACACAGTCTTCTTCAAAAAGAAAGGATGGGGAAGAGGGAACCCCATACTTATGGCTAAGCCCTATTCTTCCCCTCTCCTTTGTGTCCAAGTCTCTCCTTCCACCACTCTCTCCTATTTCTTTTCCTAACTCCAATCTGAATGAGATTTTTTTCATTTTCTTTAAAAAAAACTATAAACTTAAGGGGTACAGGTGCAGTTTTGTTACATGGATATATTACATAGTTGTAAAGTCTGGGCTTTTGGTGTAAGAATCACTCAAATTGTACCCATTAAGTCATTTTTTCAGCCCTCACCGCCTCCCAACCCTCCCAGCCTTCTGAGACTCCAGTATCTATTATTCCACAGTCTACACCCATCTGTACACATTGTTTAACTCCTACCGATATGTGAGAACATGTGGTATGTGACTGTTTCTGAGTTGTTTCACTTTTCTCTGTATTTCAAAAATCATCTTTTACTTTACCCTGTATTCTTTCCAACAGTGTTATTTATGGTGTAAACTGTGCTCTACATCCTTAGGGCTTTTAATTTTTCATTTTCAAACATTTTTCTCTCTATATCCTTTGTACTTCTTTTCTTGTTTTTCAAAGTTATTTGTCTTTATGAATGGAACTCAAAGTTGAGATTCTGACTCTTTTTCCTTAGCCATTGAAATCCTTCCCTGGAAGATGATTCCATATGGACTGATATGGTCATGGTAATAGATGCACAGAAAATGCGGGGGATGTCCAGGGAAAGAAATATCAGTTAATATCTCAAAATATTTAGAGAGAAACATATCAAATCCTCTCAGAAAAAGGGCTAGTAATAATTGCTCCCACACATTTTGCCAGCATAATATTTAGAACCAATTGTTGAAAGACAGTTCAGTTGAAGAACAGTATTGGACATAACAACAAACATCTCCATTACGATTTTTCCATTTTCTGCTGATTATTTGCGTGTTTGCATTTGCAAGATCCTAAAAGTAATCTTTATGGATGAGCAAACTAAAATTTGTTGTGAGTCATCCATTGAGTGGGCTTTTCACCTCATTTATTTCACACAATTTTGAGGAAAAACTTACCATCTCAATTTTCAGGTAAGGAAACTGAGTCTCAAAAAGGATAGATAGCTTGCAGTAAGGACAGAAGTCTAGTGAGTTGTAGAGTTAGGAATTCTAACAAGTTCTATCTTGCTGCAAAGTCCTTGCACTTCTTGTTATACAGCGCATCTGCTCCCCTCACATCTAGTGGTCCTTTTGCTTTGCTGAGCTTCACTCTAGTATGTTCATACCCAGAATTAGTGTGATGATGGCTAGGAAATTGCTCAATACTTTTCAGACCTGTCCAGGCAAAATTTCCCATCCTAATCAGATTTGAAGTTACTCACTCATCCTGTAAAGCCAAGCTGAAACATGGTGCAATAGAGTTCCTGTTTATTGTTCAGTTTAACTGGTAGATCTTGACTACCTCTCTAAAACAATGTCAACCTCTTATTAAGTTGATAAGGCTGAGAGAACACAAAGACCAGAGGTCTATTATTTAATCTTTTATTCTTGGTTTGGGATATAATTCAAAATATGTAACTTTTTTGTTTGTTAATTTTTGTTTGTTTGTTTTTTTAGAAAGGGCCTCACTCTTTCACCCAGGCTGGAGTGCAGTGGCACGAACTTGGCTCACGGCAGGCTTGACCCAGGCTCATGTGATCCTCTCACATCTCACCTCAGCCTGGGACTATAAGCATGTGCCCCTATGCCTGGCTAATTTTTGTATTTTATTTTGGTAGAGACTGGGTTTGCCATGTTGCCCTGGCTGGTCTCAAACTCCTGGGCTCAAGTGATCCGCCAACCTCTGCCACCTAAATTTTGAATATTAGGTTTTCACTTTTGTTTCTTTGGTTAAACTAAAAATGGTAACCTTGAGGGGGACTTAGACTCCTTTCATAGATGGTTTTTCTGTTCCTTCTACTTTCTTTTCCCTTTTCTCCCTGAAACTGATATTCTCTTCAACCATAGTCACCCTGCTCAAAAAATAACAATATGCAATGTGGAATTAATTCAGGGTGAGGTTAAAATTGAAGCAGAATTATATATGTATATATAATGTATTATAATATACAAATACACATTCAAAGAGTGTTTCTAAGATCTTTGGTAACTTTAATATGCTTTATAAAAATGGAAATTACTCTTTCTCCATCAAAATGAAGTGGAACTGTAGAACTTAATCCTTGCAGATAAATAATAACATTGGAAGGGATGTTTAATATTTCTTAAGGCAACATCTCCCAAAGTGTGGTCTCAACCCTATATTTTAGATTCATCTGGAGAGGTTACAGGATCCTATTCCAGACCAAATGAATCAGAATCTTTGAGGAGAATACTGGAATCTACTTTTAACATGACCTGTGATGATTCTTTATCAGACTTAAGTTTGACTGCTTCTCCCCTGTGGCATACATGGGTCTAGACCACCTCACCCTCAAGTGAGAATCACACTTATCAAATTCCAAGTAGCTTGAATCCATTTACACTTGGGATATCTTCCTTCCTTCCTTCCTTCCTTCCTTCCTTCCTTCCTTCCTTCCTTCCTTCCTTCCTTCCTTCCTTCCTTCCTATGGATATATTGATGGATACCTACATAGATGTGAGAGAGAGAGAGAGAGAGAGAGAGAGAGAGAGAGAGAGAGAGAGAGAAAGAAAGAAAGATAGATAGATAGAAAGAAAAGAAAGAAAGAAAGAAAGAAAGAGAGAGAGAAAGAGAGAAAGAAAGAGAGAAAGAAAGAAAAAGAAAGAAAGAAAGAAAGAAAGAAAAAGAAAGGAAGGAAGGAAGAGAGAAAGAAAGAGAGAGAAAGAAAAAGAAAGAAAGAAAGAAAGAAAGAAAGAAAGAAAGAAAGAAAGAAAGAAGAAAGAAAGAAAGAAAGAAAGAAGAAAGAAAGAAAGAAAGAAAGAAAGAAAGAAAGAAAGAAAGAAAGAAAGAAAGAAAGAAAGAAAGAAAAGAAAGCAAGGAAGAGAGAGAAGGGGAAGGGAAAAGGGAAAGGGAAAAGGAGAGGAGGGAAAGGAAGGGAAGGGAAGGGAACGGGAAGGGAAGGGAAGGGAAGAGAAGGGAAGGGAAGAGAAGGGGTGAGAGAATCCATTATCTGAAAGCAAATAAAACAATCATAATCTCTCCTTCCTGAAACTTGATGTTCTTTTGCCCTAAGTTGAATACAGATGTATCCTCATAGTCTTACACCCAGCAGCACTTTTAGTCATAGCTAAGCCTGTCTTTTTTTATGGGGACCTTCCTTGTCTTGATGACTCTTCTTTTAATCTCTTACTTTCCTCTCATGATCTTTTTGTCCCTCTTTTAGTAAATAGCTACAGGGTGCACAGAACTATAACGTGCATCTGACCATCATGAAGAGACCTACTGATTTCAACATTTTATCTTTTATCAGGACATTTCATAATTGGTTTTGAAACTCTGTTTTCTCATTATTATCTGCTTTGATATCTACACCCTTTAATCTGCCCTCATCCATAGTTAGTCATGGATTCCACAGCTGCTGGAGATGGAGATCACCTATGTGATGATCTTTGGACCTCTCAGAGTGTAACCCCTTTTTACTCCAATACCCACAGATGCATATATAATTCTGAAAAAAAAATTCAGTAGTCCTCCAAGTGTCAAGGAAACAGTTTAGAAATTACCCTGTGAAATCTTCACAAATCACCAAATACAAGGTGTTATCTTTTTTATGACTTATGCTCCCCTACATTGCCATAAAACACTATATATTAATATATTTTCTAGTTTCTATCTTACCTCACACTTCGAACACCTTAAAGACTGAAATGATTTCTTTAAATTACATTATTGGAGTCCAAAACAATTCCTGACCCACAGTAGATACTCATTAAATCTCTTGAATAAAAGATTAAAATAAAGTAATTAAAGATTAAAAATAAAGCAAATTTATATTGCTATAATTACAACTATTATTCCTTGAGGATGAGGATTTACTTATGAATGTTATAGGTGTTTAATAAATTTTTGCTGAATGAATTGTAAACCAATAAATACATATTTTTTTCAGGAATGTAACTGAATTCAGTTTACCATGAGGACCATCATATTCTATCAGACACACCAACTTTATTAAAAATATATATTTATACACATTCACACCTTTATATATTCTCATAACGCTTTATTATGAAACATCTTACACTTAATTTGCCTCTTTTTACGCTTAGAAGAAAGAACAAATCCTATACATAAGTGGCCGCCTACTAAATACTATTCACTAGGATTCCACTACAATGTGGATTTTGATTTCTAATGTGTCTGTACACAGAGCTATATTTATGCAGGTTTTTGGTCTTATTTCTTTTTAGAGACAGAGTCTTGCTATATTGCCCAAGATGTAGTCTAGTGGCTATTCACAGGCATGAGCATTACACTCTATAGGCTTGTAATCCTGGGTTCAAGCGATCTTTCTTCCTCTGTCTCTCAATTAACTGGGACTAAAGTTGCATACCATCGCACCTGGTTGTGTAGTTTTTAATAACATATTTGTATATACATATGTGTATATACTTATCCATGAAAAATAAATATATATGCAGCCATATTGTTTTCCAGAATATATGTGTTTTTATAAATAGGTGAAGGATAGAAAAAGCTATGTCCTTTTCAGGATCAAATATTGAGCAAATAGACGTATTTCTTCATTAATATCCAAATGAAGTTTTTCTAGAATTAGTATGGAACTAGCCATAAGAATTAATGTTGTAGGATCATTATTAACATAGGTCAATTTTTTTCACTTTTTCCTTTTCCTTGCCTTCTAATTTCTTCTTCTGTTTTTCTTTCTTTTTTTTTTTGAAGCGGAGTCTTGCTCTGTTGCCCAGGCTGGAGTTCTGTGGCACGATCTCGGCTCACTGCAAGCTCTGCCTTCTGGGTTCACGCCATTCACCTGCCTCAGCCTCCTGAGTAGCTGGGACTACAGGCTCCCACCACCACACCCGGCTAATTTTTTTGTATTTTTGGTAGACACAAGGTTTCACTGTGTTAGCCAGGATGATCTCGATCTGCTGACCTCGTGATCCACCCGCCTTGGCCTCCCAAAGTGCTGGGATGACAGGCGTGAGCCACCATGCCCAACCTCTTCTGTTTTTCTTCTTTAACCTTACCTTAGCCTCTCTTCTTACTACTCTTATTCTTTAAACAACTCAAATATAGGCATAAAAAGCCTATTGTGAAGGAACAATGACTGAATCATGTGTCTCCAGTGAGGCAACATGTAAACAGCTCTAGTCAAAAGATGCTTGCTAGGATTCAGAGGAGAACATGTGTTTACCATATCTTCCTTATTATATTCTTAGCCAGATGAGTCAATAGAGGTACCATATCTACCTCTACAGAAAATGTAATCCTGTCTCAACACTTGAACCTTCTTTTATGTCTGAGCCACATGCTACTGGAGAGTTGATTGATCACAAGTAAATAAAGGTATGAGGCTTCCTAACATTAGAAAATGCATTTGGAAATTTCCACCTAACATTCACTTTCTCCATGGCAGATGCCTGTCTTTGAGCTTAGGTTAAAATGCCAGGATTTTATTCAAGAGGATAGTACCTTAATTCCTCTTCATAACCTACAAACAGAAATGAGTCAAGGGTTTGAGCTAGTAACAGCAGTTTTTCCTTTGTATTTGCTACCCTATGTCAACATGTCAACTAACGTGGTCTCCCCTAATGGAATAGATGCAAGGTATGATTTGGTACGTTTTGACTTAGACGGATCTGCTCATCGTAGAAAAAGAAAGCTGCTTGCTTTATTTTTCAGGTTATCACTCTAAGCCTTGGAATGCTTGGCATCTGTGTGCTCCTTAAATTGTCTTATTACCTTGTGAATGGGCACCACGCCATGCTAGCAGATGGTCGTATGGAATGCCAGAAACCTGGGCTGTGTATCATTTTTGAGTATTAGTGTCTAGAAATCAATGACATTTTAAATGCAGCTATTGGGCTTGAATCATTCCTGGAGAGAACATTACTACACTCAGGGGCTTGTCAAATAATAGACAGTACTCCAATACACTGAAGGTGAAGATACTTTGAGACGGATGAATATAGACCCTGTATCTCTTACTCTCTTGATCTTTCTAACACAGTCAGGATGTAGTATTTTATTACTGGGATTTTTTTTTTCTAAGAAACACATAGGGTTCTGTCTCAGGTGGCAAGACACAAGAGAAATGATATGGGTTTTGGTGACCATGCATAAATTACTTAACCTCTCTGAACTTGTTTCATCATGTATATGATGTGAATTGAAGTAATAAATTATATAATGTTAGGTATTTGTTTATGTATCTCACAGAGTAATTGTGCAAATGAAATGTGACACTGGCTAAGGAAGTGTTCTGTGAATTATACTGTACCATTTAAATGAAAGTTGTGAGTCTTTCTTTTTACTTTGATCTTTCAGGAGTCAAGTTAACTTTTATATTGCTAATTGCAGTTCTGAGAAGAGAACGTCAAGATTAAGTTTGGGCATCAGAAGTTCTTGCCACTAAGCTGCTCACAAGAGGTTAATAATGAGTTCTACCACAACGAATTTTTTTTTCTATAATGGAAAAGGAAAAATCTTCATGCTATCTCCACTGGGCAGAAAGCAGGAGGGCAATTTGTACGCCACATCTATGCTACCCAAGAGAAGAGGAGAGTGAAGAAATTTTTTGGTGAATTTAGGCGTTGTAGACAGCTGATCTATACTACTTCTGCTCCAGTGTGAAATTCTGCGTAGAAATTATTCAGTACGACTCCCTATCCAGATCAGTGCCAGTTGAACGTATATATGCTCATCCCTTTGCTTCATATTGGTTTTGGCCTTTTAGGCCCAGGAGATTTCTGACATTGTTCCATTTTACTTAGACTCAAAGTTAAAAACCAAATACACGAAAAATAAAAAGAGGTCTGAAAGTATCTTTACTTTTTTGTTTAATGTAATGTGTTCTGTGGATTAACAAAAATGGGAATGGTATCACTGCACAACTTGGATCATAGATGCTAATAAAAAGCATGAAACAATTGCCTCTACCAGGCTCTACAATCTAAAATTGAGAGAATTTGACCCTGGATTCTCAGCTCTATTTCAGAAAATGCTTTGGTGATTACTCTAGACTAGATTTGTCCCCTTCCTTTTCTGCCAACAAGCCTGTTTTATGTACATTGACTGAGTGGGAGGAGATGAAAAAATACAATGAACAGCCTCCTCCACAAAGCTCTGTGAGTATGTCATAATATAAAAAGCTGATTTCTTCTTATTAGTATAGCTTACCTCAATGTAGTCCAAAACGTGACAAATGACACTGAAACACTGGCACATACTTTAGTATTTTTTTTAAAATAAACCTCCCAACATATCAGAATCTTACATTGCTCATTGTTTTTCTTGCCAAGATTATTCCCATTTTTATTTTATATAGTAGTTTAAAACTATGTTGGTTTGCTTCAGGTTTAGAAATGTTCATATCCTGAAGCAGGTAGGAGTTGGGAAGAAAAATCCATATTTAAGCCCACCTTTTTTTTTTAAACAAATAAAAAAAAAGAGTAAGTTTTTAAGTTGATAAACTACCATTGGCTAATCTAAAACTAGGAAATCCAAATGGTGAGTATATTCCAGTGAAATTATTTCTGAAATTCATTATCTGTCTTTAAAAATGTTTCAACAATATTTTTAGAAAAATGCTCATTAGGGTAATAGGTTGAATTTCATATTAAAACAATACAGCTCCAAACTAATTATGCTGAAGAATAAAAATGATATTAATTATTGAAATAATGTTAACTTCTTAAGTTTAGGGAAATTTTAAATATGCTTAAAGTGAAACAACACTGATTAATGTTTTTGAAGTATTATTATGATGGGAATAAAAGTCAATTAGATTAAAACTATACTAGTAAAGGGTGGTATAAATGAAACTGACTTCAGATATCAATTTACTGTCTGGCTTGACATATGAGTTGTCTTTTTACCACTAAGAGTCCTCTCAGGGAAGCACAATAACAACAACAAAATGATTTAAAAGCGTTTAAATATGCCCAATTCCCTCATACAATCTGAGCAATGAGCTTTTTATGTGTCAGAATACTTACGAAATGCTAGAAAACTCTGCAGATCTACTGGAAGAAAAAAATCATCTGTTTCTTTCTGTAAGCCTCTTGCCCTCCCATTTAGCTGTGTTGACGCGAACTACGTATTGACATAATCATTACCAATATCTTTCTAACTGCTCTAATATCAAATTCTTGTTTTTTAAATATGTCTCCACTGGTGGGTCAGTGCTGGTGATTAGAATAGCATAAATGTATCTAGACTTAGTAATAGTATACTATAATTTCATTGTAAATATTGAGTCATGTATTTCCATATAGAAGATGAGACTCTGGCTGTACTGTTCTAAGCAGTAAATGAACTCCTGACACTTCTTTATCAACCCCTGACTAGTAATTTCATATGATTCCAAAATGAATCATCTTTAAGAAGTCTCTTTTTATTAGTATAACACAGTCCACAGTATTCCTGCATCATGTGTGTATATATATGTATACATATATACACACACACACACACACACACATATATACATGCAGGCTAGAATGAAGATATTAGCAAATTATGTTTGCAGAGTATTTTAGGGTTTGCAAAACCTGTTCATCTGCCCTATTCTATTTTAAGAAGAACTTGAGGTTCAAGGGAGATAGGTGATTTGTCTAACGTCCCACAGCTCATGGTATAGAGTGGATGTGATATCTCTGACCTCAAATTCTAGGCTGATGATTCAAATGCTAAACCATTTCCCTCCAGAGTGTTCAAAGGTATGGCCTTTGGGGAAAGTTGATCTGGGTTTGAATCTCAATGCTTGAATTAACCCTGGACAAATTATTAAATTTCTTAGTCCCTGTCAACTGGAAAAAAAAGGCTCCTTAACACCTTTTGAGTTGTGAGGATTAAATAAAGCAATGCTGATATTGCTCCTAACACAGGACCTGGCACATTGTGATCAATCAATAAATATTGATTATTCCTAACATGTACACTCTTGTGCCCGTTTATGTTTACTAGTTGTCATTTGTGTATTTGTGTGTTTGACTTTCCTCAAGTCTTAACTTGTTCCTCAAGTTTCTCAAGGGAAATGACTTTCAATTTTTTATATTCTCCGTAGAGGACAGAAAAATGCTCTTGGAATGAATGTGGAAGTGAATGATACTGGAAAAAGCTTTAGGGATCAATGCTGAAATGAATGTAACCAAAATGTTTCGATATGGCACTTAATGAAACTATTGAAGGTAATTGGAGCCCATTATTATGTATCTATTTTAGAGAACATGAATACCCAAAAATCTGATATTTTTCACTTATAGTTCAATTGGCAGTACTGCCTTCTGAGTTATGATGCCAATACTTTAAGTCAGTTTATTCAATGATGCAGAAACTCCTTGCCTTCACACGTCATCATTTTGGTGTTTGCATATCTAGGTTTTTCATATGTTTTAGCATTCCCCTCAGGCAAACATTTGTATTTACCATTTGAACCACAATATTAATATGTAAATGAGTTTACCAAATAACCAAAGTTCTCGCTATTGACCTTTAAAATATTGTTGCATATCTAGTCATTAGCATATAATCAACAACAATGTATAAAAATCTTGGACTTGCTTTTAAAAAAGACTTTATGTCATATAGGAAGTAAGCAACAACAACAACCAAAACTTTCTGTAAGCATATAAAGCCATCACACCTGAAGGTGCAAGAGAAAATCAACACAGTACAGATGTGTATGTAGCAAATACACAAATAGGACAAGTGGTGTAAAATGCTAAGTCCACTTGGTTGAATTGCAATACATGCATAGCATGTTTATGACAGTTATTGTATTTATCTTCTCTTTTGCTAAATAGGAGAATATAGTCATTATCTCTTATGAGTTCATCAATCTCATTGCTTCTTCTGCACCTGAGGTCACATTTCGTTGCTGTGGGGAGGGTTGTGATGTCATAGAGAATCATCATCTCAGCTGAGGTACAACCAGCAGGAGCTGGCCCCCTCATAGGCAACCAACAACTTCTTTGCAGACAAATGTTCTTGGCCATAACAACACAAAGAATATGGCAATAAATGGCTATGATCTTCTCAGACTTTCTCTTACTGCTTTTTTATTTTTTTTTCAAAAGGAAAAAAATGAGATTAGTACAAAGTTATTAAGTAAAATACAGTGGCTCTGATGTAAGTCTCACTCTCCAAGAGGACAGCCTCCTGATTGCCTCCAGAATCACCGGGCATCATTCCAAAATCTGAACACTGAAATCATCAGATCGCAAAGGAGGCCAGTTTGAGTAAGACTCATCCGAGTAGGAGGCATCACAGTTTTAGGGTCCCAACTGAGGTCCAGACCAGGTTAGCTTCCAGGCCCTTGCCAGTGGGTAAGAGAGTGCCCTGAAACCCTCTGACTGCTACTTCAGACCCAGCACTCTTTTACCCACTGATAACATCTGGGAACCCCAGGGCATCCTAGTATACCTCAAACCATATTCATTTATCTGAGGGAGTGTTAAACTTCTAGAGGATTAATCTTTTGGTTGTCTCCTAACGAAAAGATCCCCTGATTTACCATATCTTGGGAAACATTCTGCACATGGACAGTTCTTCGTGTTCCACAGGTGAAGATTTCTTACTTAACACATATACAGATACACAGATACACAAATAAATGTATAATTTAAAAAACCACTGTTTTTAGTTTCGTTATATAATATACTGAGTACATGTGCTCTGTGCAAGATCCTAGGGTGACTGCAAAAGAGGAATATGACACAAGGCTTGCCTTCAACTAGATAATATATAATCAATGACAGGATCAGAGATTTCCAGAAGTAGGATCATCTAGTCCAACTCTCTCATTTTATAGATGAAGAGACTGAGGCTTAGAAAGGCTGAATAACTACATCATATAAAGTACTAGCACATGTAAACCCCAGTCTCTAATAATTGTAACAATAACCTCAATGACTTGGATAACAACAACTACCACAGTTTCTCTAATCTTTACTGTATGCAAACCCACTGCCAAGTGACTTGCATGCATTATCTCATTTAATGACCCACTGAGTCAGCACTATCAAGATCCTAATTTTATGAGTGAGTACCTTGTCTAAGGTCACACAGCTAGCAAATGACAGTAAGGAGTTCAAATTCAGTGCTGTCTGACTGGACATTCAATGGAAACCAGGGAGATTTCTACACATATTGTGCCTTTCCTTACCTGCTTGTGATGAAAGAAACGAAAGTGAGAGTCGGTATATAATAAAATATAATCAAGTGCCAAAGCAAAGGTAGAAATAAGGATGTTATGAGTGGTCAGAAATAGGGCAGGTCTGGCCTGTGCCTCCAGAAAGAGAATATGAGCAATGTTGCAGAGGGAGTACTGAGCATGGTGAAGGAGGAGAAGTGTGAGGAGCTCAGGCTTCCTGAAAGAGGAGTGCAGCTGGAGGGCAAGAATGCAGGGATTAATGAGGGTCTTTGGCATAGTCAAGATGAGCCACCACTTTTTTTTTTTTTTTTTTTTTTTTTTGAGACGGAGTCTCACGCTGTTTCCCAGGCTGGAGTGCAGTGGCGCGATCTCGGCTCACTGCAAGCTCCGCCTCCCGGGTTCCCGCCATTCTCCTGCCTCAGCCTCCTGAGTAGCTGGGACTACAGGCGCCCGCCACCGCGCCCGGCTAATTTTTTGTATTTTTAGTAGAGACGGGGTTTCACTGTGGTCTCCATCTCCTGACCTTGTGATCCGCCCGCCTCGGCCTCCCAAAGTGCTGGGATTACAGGCTTGAGCCACCGCGCCCGGCCGAGCCACCACTTTTTATAGTGACTGTAACGACTTCAGATTTGCTGTCTTTTTAAAATTGAGGCACAAGTCTCTTCAACTGGCAGTCTAACTGCTCTTAATTTATATATTAATTCAGTAATTCAGAGAAGCAAGACACTACGAAATGTTCTTCTAGAATGTAGTGCCTCTTATGGTCTCTCTCCTAGGGTCTACCTACACAGACTGCTTTGGATGGACATTTCTACATTTGCTTCTGTGAACTAGATAATTATGCACTGATCTTGGGAGGGAATTTTAAAAAGCAAGTGTGATATTTAGGCAGCTTTGGAAGAGGAAAAAAAAGCAAAGAAAAGTAAGTATACACTGTGTGTGTGTTGGCTCACATCTATAATCCAGTACTTTGAAAGTCTGAGGTGGGGAGATTGTCAGGAGTTCAAGACCAGCCTGGGCAACATAGTGAGACCTCGTCTCTACCAAAAATTAAAAAAAGAAAGAAATTAGCCTGACATGGTGGTGCACTCGTGCAGTCCCACCTACTCAAGAGGCTAAAGAGGGAGGATCACTTGAGCCGAGAATTCAAGGCTACAAGGAGCTATGATCTCACCACTTCACTCCAGCCTAGGTGACAGAGCTAAACCATGTCAAAAAATTTTAAAAAAAGAAAAACAAGAAAAAAGGGGAAATGTAATGTGAGGGAGAATTAAGTTTAATTTTTCCATTTGTCTTAGAAGTTTGTGCCTGCGTAACTTACCTACTCTGCTCACTGTACAGGAAACATTAACAGTATTAGAAATAAATATTAGACAGCACGGTTTTGCTTGAATTAAAACAAAACCAAACAACAAAAAACCTCATAGTCTCTGAAAAAATTGAGCACATTTGCTGTACTGAATAGGAAACCCAAATATACAGCTCTTCAGTATCAGCTTAAAGTAATACCTTAAGCAGGGAAGGCTTCCTCGTCTCTTCTTAACTGACTAGTTTGAGCACTTGTGTGGTCAATAAAATCATAACACCGAGAAAACTGTTTTCTGAAGTCTGTGTTATTTTTAGAACAACTGTTGGAAGTTGTGAGCTGTAATGACTCTTGTTGTTACTTTAATGGACATTACTATGTGTTTCAGCAAGTCAACTGCTTCTGGTTTATCCCGTTGATCCTGTTACTGTTCACCTGAAGGCAACATAAGCTCAAACTAAGGTAGAGTGACTTGGCTCTTGAATTCCTTCCAAGAATCAAAAGAGGAGGTTTGGGGTTGCCTTTAGAACAGAAGCTAACCGTGCAATTGACCCCTTGACCATCCAACTTTATGTAATATGGCTCCAGTTTCAGCATTAAGTTGCATATTTAGTGGTATATACATGACAGGAGGCTCATTTAGTTAATTTCTATGATTTTTTTTTGTCCTAAAAGGCATTTTCTTTTTTCAAGGAAGGAGCCCTTATTAAGTGGAGGAAGGCAATTTGATGTCTTCACTGTCAGGATGGTCAAATGATGAAAACATAATCTTTGATATGCTCTACTGGAAACGTCTTGTATGTGGAGGACAGACACATATCCCTGGAGAAGGTTGCCCTGTTTTATAGAGCAGGTACACAAGGCGGGGATGAAGGCACTTCAGCAAAAATCTTCTTTTAGCCCCACATTAATATGCTTGGATTTAGCCTGATGCTTCTCAAACAGGGTAGATATTGCCCCTTGCTTAGATGCTGCTACTGACAGGCCACAGGCTAGAGGGTGATTCTTGCTGGACTCTGCAGTTTTCCTGCTTTCCTTGTTTGACAGAATCCAATTCTCCTGACCTTCAGGACATGGAGCAGAACTCATTGCTTCCACCTGGCCTACCCAAGTAAGTAAAGTTATGCTCCTAGAATACTGCTGCCATGGTTAGTTTAATTTTAATTTATTGCAGAGATGGTTTTATGCATATGACTTTATAACTGTGCACGCACCCTGAGACCTCTGAAGGTCAAATAAATAATAAATGCTCATTAAGGGCTTGGTGGTTGTGCTGAAACTGGCCAACAAAGGTGTCATTGGTGATACTTTTATGTGGACAAATAGCATCTAAGTCAAGTAGGATCTAGTATTAAACTATTATAGTATTTGGCTTTACAGCCTCAGGAAATTATGTGCCAGCCATGCCTATTCAATCTTTAAAATAATGGTACAGTTTAAAACTAGGAATTACTTGCTGTTTAATCTATTTTCCTTTTAAACCATTGGGATTTTTTTCTGGCTTGTTCTTTGTTGTGTGTGTGTGTGTGTGTGTGTGTGTGTGCATGCATGTGTGCTTACACTGGGGAAGGGAAGTGGAAGTGGAAAGCAGGGAGAGAAAGAATATTAAGTTGTCACATTTTCAAATGTCTCCTCTAGCTTTCAGAGGTTGCAGAAGGAAACCCTGATTTTTACCTATGCATGAGGTATGGAAAGAGCTTTCAAGGTGACCCCAGGCTGCAGCTGTAGAATTCTTGCAATGAAAATCCTGGCATCCAGATGTTTTGTGTTCATGTCACCATCTCTGACATGTTGTCCCTTTCTCCATATCCCTCTGGCTATTGGGTGTAGGTATATCTCCCCTTCCTGGGGACCTAGCTTTGCAGAAAGGAGAAAGCATTTAGTGTGCCTAATCCGTCCTACCTGAAAAATGCTGAATAACTGCCCCTTTGAACATGAATAAAATTTAATTTTTTGAAAGAAAAAGGCATAAAAATCTGTCGATTTTGATGAATAGCACTCATATAATCTTATCAGACAGCATAACCTAAGAATGAGGTAGGAAATATTACTTCACAAACTTCAGTGCTGTTCTATGTTCTAAGTCTGTTCTCCTTTCCATTGACTTATTAGATATATTTATGACCTAGTTACGTACATACATTCCATCTCTTATTCTCGACATATTTATAACTATGAAAGGAAATCTAAATTTGGAGTTTATTCTGTTTGTTTAATTGGCTTAAACGTAATCATAATCTTTTGAGAATCTTAGTTTTCCTAGAAAATAGAAACAGATCCTAGCTATCGATTTTAATACTTGGAATTATTCTTAGCTGAGAAAGGTAACAACCACAGATTATTTTATTCTCTATTTCTTAGATGCATAAGACTTACCTTCCTATTTTAAGAAATTTGTTCATGTCAAAAACTAAATTCAAAGGGAGACATTCTGACATTTGAAAACTCCCTCTAATTCCTAAATTAAATTCTTGGTTTTCATTCTACTCCAGAGCCAGTTTTGAATTGAGTCTTCAATGGCAGAGAAAATAAAGTGTGAAAAAGACATGGAAAAACAAGAGGGCACACCCCGAAAATTGTTTCTCTTCCTCCCCCTTCCCCTGCATGTCTTCTCAGTGAATTGGGTACATCCCTTCCACAAATCGTTGGCATGAGTTTTGATCCATCCAAAATTCTCTTCTTATTTTTGGTGCCTTTGAGTTTTCCTCAATGTGGATAGATTTAATTCATTTTTCTATGTACCCCAAAGACCACCATTACCTTGATTTGCATTATTGACTTTCCTTATAAATAATCCTACAGGCTAAACACAAAAAAGAGGAATTATTTTAGTTCTGTCACTTCTACCTGGCCCTTCTTCCTTTAAACTAGCTGGAATGATGCATAGAACCCCTAATAATTAGTATACAATTGCTAACAAAGTGATCTTTTATCCACATTTCAGCCACATTTTGAGGTATTGTTTTAGACTCATTGGATTACCAATATCTAGACAAGCACATCCAGGCTGAGCAAATGCAAAGTCAAAAATAAATACAAACCATCATTCACTGAGAGTATTCAGAGGGCCAGGCACTCTGCTTGGTTTATTTTTACACGCATTTACCTTATTTACTCTTCATGATTTCTACATGAAGTGTTGGTAGTCACGCAATTGACAGACTAGGAAACTGAGGTTCACAGAGTAGCAGACCCAGGGTGGGTAGAGAGCTTGAGATTTACCCCAATTCTATCTGACCAAAGTGTGTGCTCTAAACCGCAGAGCTTCGATATGTGTAAATCATGTTAATTTCTAAATAGTGAAAAGCGTTGATGTATATTAACAGCAAGAAACGTTTTTTTTTCTTCCAACGGAAAATGAAGTCAAAAAACTGCAATGTTACAGGGATAGGGAACCATATATTTCTGCCAGGCAATCCCTCTCCTGTGAATTTAGATCCAATCCACTATCAATATTTTCTGGCAATATTTCTTTCCTTTTACCGCTACATCATTCATAATGTTCAGTGTTTCCAGAACTATAACATGCCAATCCTTACCATGCTTTCTCAGCACTATTTGTATTTTAAATTACTGGAACTGTTGCAGCCAATCACATTAGAAGACAGGACACTGTTATGAATTCCAGGCAAAATGTGAAGGGGGTAAAAACCCCGAGCACTCCACATAACCATTTCCCAGATGTTTGTCAGACTTGTGTATTTTCTCTAACTCACATGCAAACAGAGAGACCCTGAAAAAATCTGCCTTTTTCTTTTTGTATTGACTAAGTTCTAGGAAAAAAAATGTTTTCTTGACAAAAAAATACTATTGAGTGGTTGCAGTTCAATCTCTAACATATTTATTTGTAGCTTCTCTGAAATGTGTCCCTTTTGTGTAGGACTTTTGACTTGATTGCTTTTTTTAAGCAACATGGCTCTGTATTGCTTCTTAGACCCACAGACTTAAAAAATACCCTAAAATGAAGCAAGAGAAAAACTTCAAGGAAAGCATTTGGCATTAAAAAGCAAAATGGGAATAGGAAATATTCTCCTTTAGAAGAACTTAGATTTATTTAGGATCCCCAATGCAACTTCCTATAGGTGGATATTCCTTTAAAAGGATTCAAATTCCTTTCTAAATATTAAATTCCTCATTTATAAGTTGTGATAATATTCCTTCCATGCTTATATGATGAGCTACTGATGGCAAATGGCTGAGAAAATCGCTTTAAAGTTAGAAAATTCTAAATACACTATAAAAATGTAAAATATATATATATATACACATAAATACGTGTAAGAGATTCTCCATATGCAATTGAGGTATTGCTGCTACAATTGACCTTTTGGACATTCTGGATTTTGGACAGAGAATCCACAAACCAAATTTTACAAAAGGGAGAGGTAGAGGGGATGCCAAGGAACACACTGAACATATATGCAATCATTCAATGTTTTTGACAGTGAGGTAAGTGTTATATCGGAGAGACTGTTTAACTACTATAATTTTTGACATTACAATAGTCAAATATTTTCCTGAATCTTTAATAGGGTCTAGCACAGTGCCTGGAATATCAAAAGTGTTCAGTAAACATCTACTAATTTGACAAATTCTCTCTTTTTTAGTGATGATCTTTTTTGAGAAAAGCAATGAAACACAATTTCTGGAGCCTACGTTTAGTACGCTGCCAACACAGAGCCACATGGTTAGAGCCAGAAAGGCTTGGGCTTGATTGCAGCTCCTATTATAGCTGTTAATAGGACTGGGGTTAAGGGACAAAATATCTTTGATACTCACTTTCCTCACCTGTAAAATAGGAAGAAGTGATAACTATATTACAGTGTTTTTATATGAATCAAATCGGATAAAGCACTTAAAAAGTTTAGTGCAGCTGAGGCACATAACAATTGCCCTCTAAAATGTAGCTACTATGATTCATGGTAGTTGTAGTTTTCTTACGGGTATTTCGTCAGCAGTTTAACACACTGAGATTACTCTTAACAAAACAGATGTCTTACTATATGAAATCTGTAGCTACATGTTTATATTATTTATCATATTAATTGAAAATGTTTATTGAATCCATTCTCATTTTCACCCAAATTATTTGGCTCTCATATAAATAGATATTTTATATGTATCTATCTGTCTATCTATCTCTCTACTTTTTTCTCTTTCTTCATTCTTTCTCTCTTTTCTTTCCTTCTACCTTCTATTCTCCTTTTCTTTCTTTTTCCTCCTTTCTCTCCTGCCCACAAATGGAAGAAAGTGTCCTTTGAGAATTAACATTATTAAATGTTCTATTATTATAATGTTCTTATTTGGCCATTCCCTGAAAATATTGAGTGCTCTCGCTAAATAAACTGTTGGACAATTTTCAAAGTAATTTTTGTAGAGTCTAGACTTTCCTATTACCTCCCACCCCCCACATCCCTGTAACCATCTATATTTCTCCCAATCCATTTGTGGCACAACAGGTGGCTATTATTTTTTACTTTACTGGGTCTCTACTGGTAAAGATTTCATTGCTGCTGTGACAACAGTTGGAGGGGGTCATCACCTTATGAACTATCACCTGGATATCTGCTTAGTCTCAGGTAACAACCTGGGAGTAAGGTAATGAACAACTTCGTTATCCTTTTTTCTCCCCAAACATGAGAAGAAAATAAAATAAAATGTACGGGATTTGTTTCATTTCCTAGGGCTGCTGTAACACAGTATCACAAACTGGGTGGCTTAAAATAACTGTAATTCATTGTCTCACAGTTCTGGAAGCCATAAGTCCCCAATCAATGTAAAGGGGACTGTACTACAACTTGTAGGGGAGAATCCAGCCCTGCCTCTTGGTAGCTTCTGGTGATTATGGCAATTTTTGGTGTTCCTGGACTTGTAAATGCATCATTCCATCTCTGTCTCTGTTGCCACATGGCTGTCTTCTTCCTGTGTGTCTCTTCTGCTCTTTACAAGAACAGCATCCCATTCGATTAAAGGTCTGCCCTGCTCCAGTATGACCTCATCTTAACTAATTACATCTGCCAAGTTCTTACTTACAAATAAAGTCACATTCTGAGGTATTGGGGGTTAGGACTGCAGCATATTTATGGGAGGATGCAGTTCAACCCATAGTGTGTATATGAGAATGTTTGTTCCAAGTAGAATAATTTTTCTTGTAATTCTAGCCAAAGTCAGAATCAATCTGACAGAGCTGTTAAGTACAGGTGGGAAGAGGGAATTACAGAATCACTTAGCCAACAGATATTGTTTGAGCACCTAATGTGTGCTACTATGTAGAATGTTCTTTAAGTATCAGATAATCTATATTCACAGAGTTCACAGTTAAATTAAAGGATTTAGGATATTTTATATCTATCTATCTGTCTATCTATCTATCTATCTATCTATCTATCTATCTATCTATCTCTCTCTCTCTATCTATCTCCAAGTAGAGAAACATTTTCTCACCTCAAAACAGAATCAACAACTCAGAAGTAAACACAAATATCTTTGGTCAGGCCAAAGTGAAGTTTCAAAATCTACACACTAAATACATGTAGTTGCCTTGTAGAAAAGTAGTTCAATACTAGTCTACTGACTCCTACGTAACACAAATTCTAACAGTTGTAGTCATTTGATTTTCAGTCTACCACAGATTATGCAGGCATACTGAGAGCAGTGAGAATGACAACTGAAAACTTGACAACAAAAAAAGGGAAGTGAAGGAAAAAATAATAAGAAAAATAAAAACTTTCTTGCTTTCTTGGATGACTTAGGGTAGAGATAATCCTGTATGCTTCATTACATTCTGTGAACTTGATGCATTAGAGGACAGCATCTAATCATTGATATTCAATGTAACTGTCCCAAGATATTAAGAAATATTTGATCCTGATCGATATATTCTATTCATTAAAGCAGACAGACTTACAGCACATTTTAGGTTTTGCTCCAAAATTAGTTAAAAGCATTAAATGATAAAACACAAACTATTTACAAAACTCAATAATCTGCAATGATACAGTACATTAATATTTTGGCTAGACTTATAAATGAGTAGCATATACATGTTTAGGATTCCAATGCAGAGGAAGGGGATAAAACTCTGGGTTGGAACAGTAATAGATAAAGTAAAAACACTAATGTCCAACTTTCCTCCTTCTTAGCACTTAGAAACAAAACTGACTTTGACTATGCTTTATAATTATGTGAATCTAGTGAAATACGCTCTAGCACCTTTCCCATCCACAGTTGTCCATATGGCAAGCCCAGTTATAGCTGACTCTATAGCTGACTTAAGAGCCTAGAATGGATTGAGGGCTGACCAGGTAGTTCAACTTTCCTCTTGGTCACATTGTAGAATTTCTAAGAGAGGCATTATAAACACAGATGCCTTGGGGCATCTAATAAGTAATATAAATGAGTTAGCTATGCCAGGTATAAGGTATTATTTGGAGACAAATTGGTACAGAATATGCTCTCTAAAAGCATTATCATTCATATTTTCTTTATCATCTGCTCTTATTGAATCATCTAGTGTGAAACTGAATTCAAATCTAGAGCTCCTGTTCATAGCCTTGGCTTCTAGCATCAACCCATCCAGCTCCAGACCCAAGAGGGGTTGGCTTTTTCTGACTTTAGACTGCTACCATTCTCTTTGATCTATCTTCACCCACTGGGCTAGGTGTTCTGGAAGTGAGAAGTGAAAGAATATCCACTTGTACAATGTTTTTCAAAAGATGCTTTTAGGAACATTAATCCTGTGAGATACGCCTGAAAAACAGAACATGGTGATCAAATAATTTTGGGAAACAATACATTCTATACACTTCTCAAATGTTCACAATACACGTTCACAATACACATTCACATATTACAGGTAGAGAAGTCCTTCAGTAAAGAAAACTGTTTAACCCAATGTATTGTTTGATTCAATATTCATCACACTTAGTTGGTTACCAGACTCTCCACTTGCCTTAAAATTACATCACAAAGAACTTACGTTTCATGGAACATGCTCTGGGAAATGCTAAGTTAGAGGCATTACCTCTTATGGAACCCTATGCTGAACTATACGAGTAAGGAAGGTAGAATTAACTCTTAAACAAGCAAAGAGTTCATATAACTTTTTATGTGTTGAAAGGATACTACTTGGTTGCTCTTGAGTTCCCATACAGTAAGAGAATGTCCACCAAAAATGTCCCACTTTGTACCTTCAATAAATTCTGGGGGAAAAGCTTTGTTCCCTTTCCCTATCCAATTATTTACTCCTTCTCCAGAAGGAAGATTATCTTCTCTGATTTGGCGCTATCTTAGTTAAGTCGGGTCAGCTTACACTGATGCCCACATCTGGAAACAGGCTATACTTTCTTTCTCTCTCTTGGAACACTTGCTGTAACAAACAGAGTATCTCTGTCTTTTTCTTTCTCTCATGTTGGATATTTAGTAGGGCAGGGCTTGATTTTGGCAGAAAGGAAATTTTGCCTCTTCTCTAGTCCAGCTTTATTAGGCAGCTCTCTACATTAAACAATAAGCCGACCTGCATCTTGCCTCATGTGATTGAATTCTTTGTGTGCATACTTGATTGGCCACTGCTTAGAAGTAAAGAGAGGCCAGTGGTAGGATTCAGGGAGCAACTGCACCTACAGCCTTCAAAATGGTGCACAGAAAAACAGTCAACTCTACTAACGCATTGCCCGTGTGCATCAGACAACCATGTGAGCATCGCAGCCTCTGTGTGTACTGCTGACTATTGTGGACAGAGAGAGAGAGAGAAGGAGAGACACAGAAAATGACATTTATCAAGGAGACCACTTTATTTCTTTAGTCTTCTTTTATTTTAAAAATATGACCTTCAAAAATCAGTTTATAAAAGGCCCTTTGCATCTCAGACTATAATTTTTTGAGGAAATGATGTAACAGGTTGCTGTTTCTAATCTTGAGAATATTTGGTTTGAGATATATTTCAAATGTTGATGTTAGTCTGATATGAAAATGCCTGTTAGTGCTCAAAATCCAGGACAAAGGTTATTTCTACCAAGCTCAATATAAAGTAATAAATAATTCTGAAATATTGTTTTAAAATAGGAATATGAAGTATTATAACTCGGCAAGCCTTCAAGTCTATGTTGGCTTATTGTAGCCAACCCAGCAGGTGAAACAAAGGCTCGTGACTGTGGCGTAGCATCCAGCTGCATAGATAGGTCCACTCCTACTCACCAAGCCTTGTTCTCAAGAGCTTCAGCCCATTCTTTCAAAAACTTTTATTCTATGTTGATGCATCTTAATTATACTAATTCTCTCTGCTTCATCATTATGCTAATAAAGATTCTCTGTCTTGTCCACTGTATTTGCAATATCTAGAACTATGATAAACAATGCATTTCTGGTAATACAATGAGACTAAATGGAAGCACTACTAAAGCTAATCTAGCTATGAGGCAAGGCCATCATTAATCCGAATTCATAGGATGCATGGTGAGGGCTTATGTCTATAAAAATAATCGTGTCTTGGGGTTCAATCTAGAGTGCAAAGAAAATATAAGCTGTTTGCACCTGCCTCACTGCTTCGCAAATGATCTTGTAGAAGTGAAACACAGAACTCTTTATTGTGCACTTTGCAGTGCCTTTAAATACCATCCCCATATTCTTTCCCTTGGCAAATTGACAAAAGAAAAAAATTGTGTATATCAGCTGTATTATCGTATAGCTACTTCTTGCATTCATAAATAAAGCCATTATTTTAAGTTATGTAGTCTAATAGCAACTGCACCACACACGGCTGTTATAGCAAATGACATTTATAAATGTAGATTATCTTTTTTCTTTGAGATTGTATTAAAGCAGCTGACATAAAATCAGAGTAACTGAGTCAGTTTGTGTTGTCAGAAAAAAAGGAAATATAATAAAAGTCTGAGTGCATAATCATTTTTAAAATTCTTTGTTCATAATGGAAGTTTACTCTTTCCACTCGTCTGTCCCCAAGTCTACAACACCACTTCCAGAGAGAAGCAGCAGTCACGTGTTTTGGGAGGCTCAGCACCTTCACTGCATACCTTTATGACCTGCTAAGATGCTTTATTGACTCAAAAATGTGATAAGGCAGTAATGTTTTTTAAACCTTCTATTAAAATAAAACAATTACATTATAAAAGCAAAGAACAGCATCTTTTGACTGTCTCATTTCAAAAGGTATGTTGCTAAGGATTATCCCACTTAACCAATGTGCACCAAGGTTTATGCCCTTTCAGTGCCCTGATACTCCCAGCTCAGGAAGTTTCAGTTTGAATCCTAGCATTGGTAGATAAATTTGGGATCATAAACTCTGGTATACAACAATGGTTTTCTACATCAACAGGAGACACTGAAGACAAGAAACAGAGAAAGAGGAGAGGGGTGGATTCACCTCTTTGTAATCCACAGGCCTTTCTGATGCCCTTACAAGGATTTTTGAGCACATTTCTGCCAGTATCAGCAATGGTGAAGTTCACCTTCACTAAAATCTAATTCCAGCACTAACTGGCAGGCCAGCACTAGTGAAAATAACATTCCGGTTTCCTCCATGACCTCAGTCCCGACATGATAACGGGAGCCCTCAACAACTCATTTCTGGCTTGGAATTCTTGATGGTTTATTTAGTTTGACTGACTGTCGGAGATTGCCATTATGAATACAGTTGCTAGGGAAGGCCTGTTGTAGTGCTGTTTGGCTTTTAAAGGGGTCAGGATTTTGTTAGATCTCAAATAACACTTATGGCTTAATGTCTGCAAACAATGCAGCATTTAACATTTACTATGCATGAAGAGGATCATAGTTCATTGTTTATTATTCAAAAATTATGTAAAATATTTTTATGATGGAATATGAAGAATGTGTTCCAAATATTCATGTATATAAACAACACATAACAAATTTACCTTAAAACATCAATAAGTAACCAAAGAGGTATTTAAAGTTCTGTGACATGGAGCCGAATTTAAACATTTCAAAATTCAGACATTTAATCACATATTTTTCAAGCAGATTAAACTGAGGTCTGGTTCTCTTCGATAAAGTGAACACTTATTTCTTTATCCCAGGATAGTAACATTTTTAATGGTAGAAAAAGGCTTGGTGCTTGGTTTGTCAGAATTTAAACATACAAATCTCTCAATTAAAAATTTAATTGCCTGCTCTATCTTCTCATTTTACATGTTCAACAAAATGTTTTGGTTTCTTATAAAACAAGGTGATTATGAACATTGGTTTCCGGAGCCTATTAACAATTTCCACTGTAGTCCAAATAAAGATGCTGTGAGCAGCATGGCTAATACGATTTGTTTTCTTCATTGTAATTTGAATCTTGAAACTTTTCTCAACTAGGACAGTAGATTTCAATAGAATATGAGAGTCAAATAATTTTGGTGAAAATGAGAATGGATCCAATAAAAATTTTGAATTAATGTGATACATAAATAATATAAACATGTAGCTACAGATTTCATATAGTAAGACATCTGTTTTGTTAAAAGAATAACCTCAGTGTGTTAAACTACTGCAGATTTGAGAGGCAACCGACAAATGACAATCAAGAGCCTTAAATCCCTGTATAAACTTGATCCATTTGTTTTGGAAATGAATCATTTCCACATATTTTAATTGTGTATGGAACTAATAGTGCATCCTGCAAAAGTGATCCATTCGTCATAATATTTAACCTTATTGTAACTCACATTAAATCTTTCTAGGAAGGAGTAACAATCTAGCTTTATACAAAAATTACAAGGATTGTGAGTTAATGAAATAAATCTCTCCCCCATCGCTTTTCATCTGCCTTTTCTCCTTTGCAGCTGCTTGTTATCTTCATTTCGTGTTGTCCTTATTGCTTACTTATCTTAGAACTGTACCTTTTACCACATTTATGTGCTTAATAAATATGTATTAAGTACCAATTATATACAAGCATATTGTTGGATGCTATAAAAAAGTTCTCTTATTAAAAATTTTTACTCTCCCCAAATAGCAAAGAGGTAGATCCAGCACTGTAAATCAGATCTTTGAACTCTATTAGCCCATAACATACGTGGTAATTTTATTTTATAAACAAGATTAAAACTTCCACTTAAATGGAATATTTCATGTTTTGACTTAAGAGTCTTGTTTGCTCTCACATTTATAAGGTTTGAATTATTGGCTGCCATTGACTTTAATTAAACTCATTATGGACTCACATGTCTGGCACTTGTTAGAGAGGGAAAAAATTTTTTTTAAATAAGCCCAGTGACTTAATACAAGCTCTCTCAGCAAATAGCCTTAATAAGCCATGCTGGGCCTCAACTCAGCTAGCAATGTGCTACTTGACCCTGGTCAATGTTTTTTATGCTAAAAGAAGTGTGTGTTCATCTTCCTTATTCTTCAGTAGAGGATATACTCTGTTCAAGTGAATGCCTTCGGTGACTTGGTTTGAATGGATGTGCGGGCAAAATAATTTTCTTATTATTTCCTTTGTGTGGGATGGGCTCTTGACTAAGGTAAGGAGTGAGAAACAGTACTAGCTAATTGGGTCCTTGTTATTCCATATCACTATCTAAACATTCAGTTAGGAAAGGAAAATATCAGCCATACAGATGCTCTGATGGCAGTATGCCACACACGCCATGTCTGGAGTCATCCAGATGGCTAACTGAATGTTTTGGATTCACATGGGTGTTCCGTGTTGTGTAGACAACGTTACTGGGATAATTAAAACAAAATATCCCATATTCAAAATCTTTAATGATCTAAGTTGTGGATCTTAGTTATTTTTTTAATTAAAAAATGTATTTAGGTATTTCTTCATTTGGTATTCTAGGTTCATCACTTCAAAAATTGTAAAACAGAGACCTGAACAAAGCAAAAGAATTACCCAAGGGCTTTGACTAGGAAGTGAGAAAATGTGATCTCAAACCCAGATGACCTGCAAGTAAGGATCTTTTTATCATACCTTACTACATCTATGAATACTTCAAGCATCAGAATATCTGTTTGCTTAGTGTGACACTGACTAAATACTCCAGGAATTCCCAACCTTTCCCATTTGCCATAGTGGACCAGAGAGAAGAGAAAGCAACATGCAATTGTATTAGGTTGGTATAAAATTGTGGTTTTTGCCTTTGAAAGTAATGGCAAAAGTTGCTATTACTTTTGCACCAACCAAATATATCTCTTTATAGTTTTTAAAGCTCATTTACTTGAGTAAATCTCATTCGTTTGTTTATTCCTGCATATTTATTCAACAGCTTGTTAGGCATACATTATTCCTGCATATTTATTCAACAACTTGTTTCTAAGACTTTTTCCACCAGTGTCCTGCTCTTCTATCTCTATTAGATATCCAATCCTCTTCCTTATTCCCTCCCATCTCATTCATCAAATCTCAGATCCCATGATTCTGGTTTGTTCTATGAAGAATAAATGATGTCTTTAATTTTCTCCAAGTCTAAAGAAAAGAATGAGAAATATGATGAGGTCAGAGCCTGGTGTAGAAATATATGTATAGGATAGGATGTTTAATGATTGTTAGTTCCACGAGTTTCCTGGCTGCAAACTCCGATTATCCTCTCCTCTCCACAAAAACCAAAAGGGTAATATGTTTACTTTAGAGATTCGGGGGGGACATAGGATGATAAGTTTGCATTAAGTTTTACGGTAGTTGGGGGAAAGTAGCAGTTAGGAACAACAGTAATGGAGAATCAATAGTTCTTAAAGGAAAAGAAAAAAGTGTGTGTGTGTGTGTATGTGTGTGTGTGTATGTGTGTTGGGGAGGAAGTAAAGGAAAAGAAAAAGGTGTCTGTGTGTATGTGTGTGTTGGGGAGGAAGGGCAAATGAACCTAAAGGTAGGAAAGTGCTACATATATATATATATATAAAAATTATTTTTTTTGAGATGGAGTTTTGCTCTCGTTGCCCAGGCTGGAGTGCAATGGCATGACCTTGGCTCATTGCAAACTCCGCTTCCCGGGTTCAAGCGGTTCTCCTGCCTCAGCCTCCTGAGTAGTTGGAATTACAGGCACCTGCCACCAGGCCCAGCTATTTATTTTATTTTATTTTTATTTTTTGTATTTTTAGTAGAGACAGGGTTTCACCATGTTGGCCAGGCTAGTCTTGAACTCCTGACCACAGGTGATCCACCCGTCTCAGCCTGCCAAATTGCTGGGATTAGAGGCGTGAGCCACTGTGCCCAGCCAGAAAGCTATACTAATGGTGACTGAGAACAGAACAACAGCAATGGAGGTGGTAAGAAGTGTCTTCACCAAAAGATAACTATACCAGCCTACAGAAGAGCCCATAGTATCTTGGAGCTAGGAGAAATTCTATTCTTACTGCCTGTGTTAGGCATACATTATCAAAGTTGCAACTTGGAAATTTGAATGCATTTTGCCACAGAATATTGTAAGTTGTTAAACTCTTCAGTGTTATTTACATAATACATAAAGTAAATGATAGATTACTAAAGCATTGTTTCTTTGGGAATATGTGTTTTTAAATTCTTAGTAGGGAATAACAAATTGGCTTTTGGAACACAAGCTATTCCTAAGTAGGAGAGGGCCTTCATTAGATTGTAGTGTCATCTCTAATTGTAGTGTGTAGACATCTTGAATCGCTCTTCAATTAACACAAACACTATGGCGTAAAAGATCAGCAGGGATTTAATTATTAAGGGAAAGTTGATATTTAACATGATACTAGACTTTGATCAAAATTGAACTTAGTTTCTTTAGTATGAAAGAGGATAAACAGAAAGTAACGTTTATTAAATGCTTACAGTTTTTAGGCTCTACGTTAAATGCTTAGAGCCTAATTATCTTGGCTAATTCTCGTAACAGTCAAGTGAAGTGGGCATTATTTTCTCCATTTACAAGTGAGAGAACTGAGTCTCAGTAAGATTAAATTTACTAGGATGGGCAACATGTCAAAATCCCATCTCTATGAAAAGAAACAAACAAACAGACAAACAAACAAACAAACACACACACACAAACACACACACAAAGTTAGTCAAGCATAGTGGTGTGTGACTGTAGTCTTAGCTACTTGGGAGACTGAGGTGGGAGGATCGCTGGAGCCTGAGAGGCCGAGGCTGCAGTGAGCCATGATTGCACCACTGCACTCTAGTTAGGGAAACAAAGCACAAACTTGGCATACATACACACACACACAGACACACACACACACACACACACACACACACACACACACACAATGTTTCAATGATTGAAGTGAGAATTCATTCCTAAATTTTGTTTGTTCATTTATTTCTTTGAACTCCACTATATAGAGTGATTTAACAACTTGTTTATTGTTGTAGCCCTTCTTTCCTAGGTCTTTCTCTTGACCAAATCTGTCACAAAGGAATCAAATTGGCCTTTTCCACTTTCCCAAAGTCAATGGCCAATTAGATCATCATAAAGGGAATCTGATTCACTCTCAAGTTTATCAGACATAACCAAAGATTTAAAACAAAGTTATTAAGAAATTTTTAGATTAGCATAGTTTGTTGCAGCCAAAACTCATAAGGAAAGTGAAAATAAAATATCCAGGTGTTTCAAAATATCTAGACTTTTTGCATTTTGTTTTCATATTTGTTGACATTTGACATAATCTGTACATGCTACTCCACTGAGAGCAAAATAAGAAGTATCACATGGATAAAATTGGACATTTCATTTTATGGAGGATTTTATAGCTGTCTAATATTCCTCATTTAAATCAGAAAACTTGCCATACTATATACTTCCCCTTGCCATTGTCAGATATCGAATAACTGCCCAAAGCCACACTAGCCACTGTAGTCTGGACTATGATAAATCCATGCAGTTGTAATAAAGGGTAATTAATGTTAAACTTGAATTGAATTTATTTTCATATAATCTATATCAATGATCTTTGGGGGTAAGATGTATAGTATTTGAATACTTAACTTTGAGCACTGGGTAGTCAATAGTGCAGAGACAAGGCATTTATTCCACCCTTAAACAGCATTTCTATGCTTGGACCAGTTGTCATTTTTATCACACAGACAAAATTTTAGTATCAGGAATGAGATATAACTTTGTCATCATTTTATCTATCATATGATAAATTTCAAATGTTCTTCACTTCAAACCATGTTGGAAACTCTCAGCCAACTATAGCAAAAGCCATTTACCTGGGTATTTTTTAAAGGGAAAAGAAAGAGAAGTTCAACAGCATTTTCGACTAGAAAGTGTAATAACACCCTAATCTAATAGGAAACCTTCAACAAGTCCCACTGGGCCAACGACATATTTGAAAGTACAAGTAAGAAAAATGAGTCAGGCCTAGATAATGTGCAGTAGCAGATCTCTTGGACAACTACATTTGGATTACCATGTTTCAATGTTCATGACTAAAGCCTTCAGTTCTAAATTGTGTAATCCCACACCATATTTTCCTAGCCCTCTCCATTTTTCTGGACATGGAATATATTGCTTCTGACCCTTCCCCAGAAACCCCTCCAATAACTCCTCCTTTTCATCGCAATTAATATCCACATAATAGTTCAGAAGTTTTAAGATTTCAAGTTTTAGGTCAGAAAGAATTATTTCAGCTAAAGAATTTTAAAAAGTTTCTTTCTAGAGAGATGCTCCAAAAGCACCATCTAAAATCAAGCAACTGAAAATGCAATCTTAGATGCATCATTAGAACAAATATAGCTCCTATCATTTTATGGATGAATCAGACTTCCCCCTCTCACTAATCTAATCAAAAGGCATCTTTTTGTGTGTGTGTGCCCTCCCACACATTTGCCATCTAGTGTGAAAATGAGTCAACTGGAGAACGCATTTAGTGTGCTCTTTTGAAGGAAATGTTCTTGCCTACGAGAAGAACAAAGCAACAAGAAAAATAGTCTTTATTCACTCATCATATTTAATATTTTAGGTCCAGTAGGTCCTCTGATATATGTCAATTTCTCTCTTCTTTGACAGCCTTCTTATTTGTAAAGTGCTACGTACTTTGTATTCATTCAGCAACACGTTCATTGTTCATATCTTTCCACCAGAGAATTCTAATATTTATGCAGTGTTTTTCATCATTTCAATTTGTAAAAATTCCTAGCTGAATTAAGAATATATCAAGTTATGAATCTTTTGAGGCCTAGAAAACAGATAGGAGTTGCTGTTTCTCTTTCTGCTATTCTTTGTTTGTCAAATCACTTTAATGTTGACCATGAGGCCTCTGTGACTTTGCTTATCTTTACCACCTGTACTATCCCCTTTTTGTAACAAAGGAGATGGGATGTGTCACCATATTGTTAGTGTCATTCCTGAAAATAATGACTTATTGGTACATCTGACAATGATGTTACAAGGCTTCATACAGCAGCCAATTCAATTTAAACTAAACTGATTTCTCTAGATGTCACCTCTCCGTGTAAGGAACCCAGTTATTTTAGTAGAAAACTTTAATAACAAACAAACAGATACAACAAATAAGAAAGTGGAAAGATTAGGTCACACATATGTGTATATTGTTGCTGTCAAATACATTTTTTAAAGATTAATTTGCCTTTTGTTAAAAAGTTTCAAAGTGGGGCCAATTGCGGTGGCTCATGCCTATATTCCTAACACTTTGGGAGGCCGAGGTGGGCAGATCACTTGAGCCCAGGAGTTCAAGATCAGCCTGGGCAACATAGCAAAATCCCATCTTTACAAATATTGGAAACATTAGCTGGGAGTGGTGGCGTGTGCCTGTGGTCCCAGCTACTTGGGAGGCTGAAGTGGGAGGATTGCTTGAACCCAGGAGGCAGAGGTTGCAGTGAGCTGTGATCATGCCACTGTACTCCAGCCTGGGTGACAGTCAGACTCTGTCTCAAAAAAAAAACAAAAAAAAAACAAAAAAAACCAGTTTCAAAGCGTGGTAATATTTGAAATCCTCTGATATTTTTTTTTTAAGGTAGAAATGGGTCTCACATGTTGCCCAAGCTAGAGTACAATGGCTCAATCACAGCTCACTGCAGCCTTGACTTACCAGCCTCGAGTGGTCCTCCTGCCTCAGCCTCTTGAGTAGCTAGGACTACAGACATGCCACCATGACCAGCTAATTAAAACTTTTTTTTTTTTTTTTTTTTTTTTTTGGTAGAGACAGGGCCTCATCATCTTGCCCAGGCTGGTCTCAAATTCCTATGCTCAAGCAATCCTCCTGCCTTGGCCTCCCAAAGTGCTGGAATTATAGGCATGAGCCACCACACTTGGCTTGATACATTCTTTTTATGATAATTTAAACTCTTGGATACTGGGATTGATTCTAAAATTATTTATAGGTCCTCAAAATGTAAGTAAATTTTTAAATTTTAATTTTGACAAATTCTTCACTACTTGTAGACTATCATTTATTATTTTCGGTTGGGGTTGTATTTACTAAAGAATACCATTTATTTTCATTTTTCATTCATACAAATTGGCCAGGGGCAGATGCAATCTTACTTTTTTTTTTTTTTTTTTTTTTTTTTCCCAGCGTACATACTTCTTGATTCAATGACATATCAAAATATCTGGTCTTTAGTAAGTATGCATAGAAAAGACTCCCTTAGCCTTGCTGTTCCAACCCTGGTCAAATACCACGTCAAAATTTGACATCTCTGTCAAGTCTAAAGAAGGAAGAAACCAACACGTATTGAGCATTTACTCCATATTGGGTCTTTCCCATTCAATGTCTTATTTAATCCTCACATGCTAATGTGTGGATATTATTTTCTCAGTTTTGGAAATGAGACACAGATAGGTTAAGAAACTTACGTAAGTCATCCCTGCTAACATTTTCAGAGTCAAATTTGCCCATGTTTCTTTTCTCCAAGTTGCCTACCATAACACACCATATTCATTTCCAAATGATTTCTTGCCTTCTGAATCACGAAGCCATGTGGTGTGAATATACAAATACTTATGCTATAATACTTAATTTCTTGTTATTTAATCTCCTCTTTCTCACTGTGAAAGTTAGGTAGTCTCAGACTTTCTAATACTCAATGTTAGACTTGCCTTTTAGAATACTGTGATTTTAGCACCTCAGACTACTGAAAATACTGTTCTACAGTCATTTCACATTGAACTGGGTAGGTGCTTGGGATATCACTTCAAAGTATGGAATGTGGAATCACAGCATCAAAAAGGACCTTAGGAATCTAAGGACCTTTTGGGATCTCCAACTCCCAAATCTTGCTTTATCATTGTGATCAGAGTGATCTCTTTAAAACTGCTTAGGTTATGTCACTCTTACTCAAAAGCCAACCAAAGCATCCCATCTCCCTCAGAGGTGAATCCAATGTTCATAAAAGGTTCTAGAAATCCTGCCCTACCTGCTCCCTTACAACCATTGCCACACTGGCCTTCTTGATCTTTCTTGAACAAGCCAGACACATTCCAACCAATGCCCTTCGAATCGCCTATTTTCTTTGCTTACAGCATTGTTTCCTATACTGGTATGGCTTACTTTCTCATCTCTTCAGGTATTTACTAAAATGTGATCACTGCTATAAGGCCTTTCCTCACTACATTACTTAAAATTGCAAACTCTCACCCCTCATGTGCCGTGGCTCTTAGTTGCTTCCTCTCCCTTCATTTGCACTCAATACACTCAGCATCCTGCATATTTATTTGCTTATTTTTCTACCTCCCCCTAGTAAAACATAAGCTCCATGAAGAGCTGAAAATTTTACCTCTTTTGTACTAAGGTCTCCCCAGCACTTGGAACAGTGCCTGATACATTGTTAGTAGCCAGTAGGTATTTGCTAAATGAATAAATAAATGTAAATTCCAAGACACCTTACTCAGAGAATGCCACATTGAGTTTAATGAAAGGTCCTAGGAAATTTTCTTAAATGTAATATTCCAAGCTTGTTAGTGTGAAAAGGCAAAGACAAATGTAATCTGAGTCATCTCTGTATTGGCAAGTGAACTTTTTCCAAATAAGCCACTTGAACAAAACTCAGTGTTATTCTAAAATAAAAGATGTTGGCAAAAAACTAAAAATAGGACTACCATATGATCCAGCAATCCCACTTATGGGGATACGTCCAAAGGAAATGAAATCAGTATGTTCAATGCAGCATTATTCACAATAGTGAAGTCAATAAATGAAACAACTTAAATGTTCATCAATAGATGAATATAGAAATTCTGACCATATATATGCATGTGTGTGTGTGTGTGTGTGTGTACATAAAGAAAATGTGTACACAACGAAATATTATTAAGCCTTAAAAAAGAAGAAAATTCTCCTACTTGGGACAACGTGGATGAAATTAGAAGATATTAAGCTAAGTGAAATATACTAGGCACAGAAAGACAAATATCACATGCTACCACTTATTGTGGAATATTAAAAAAAAGTCAGACTTAGAGAAACAGAGAGTAAAATGGTGGCTGCCAGGGGCTGAAGGGTGGGGGAAATAGGGAGCTATTGGTCAAAGGGTACAAACATTCAGTTATGAGATGAATAAGTTCTAGAGATCTAATGTGAAACATGGTGACTATAGTTAATAATAATACATTGTATATGTGAAATTTGCTATGAGAGGTGATGGATATGTTAATTATCTTGATTGTGGGAATTATTTCACAATGCAAACTTGTGTCAAAACACTACATTATACCTTAATATAGATACAATGTTTTTATTTCTCAATCATACATCAATAAAGCTGAGAAAACATTTTAAAAGATGTTGGTACAGAGATCGGATATATCCTGTTCCACGTGTGAGGAGAGGGTGACTACTGTTGTCACATATATAACTTTCATATAATCCCTTCAAGTCTTTGCAGCTTTCTTTGGTTGGTATTTCTTCAGTCTAATAGCACTCTGAGGGTGAAACAAAATGTAAAAGCATCTATGAACTAAACTTGGACCAGTCCTCTTTTACTTCTTCTTAGTATGGGTGACAATTTCTATATAATGAACCTCTTTCATTCAACCTTCTCCTGATTTCATCACCGTATACTGGGAAGTGTGGTTTTGGCACTATGGATTGGATTTGGAGTGAGGTGTGAAGAAATGAGATAGTTTTGATTAAAAGTAAAATAATACGACTTATTCTTCATCCTCATGTGAGATATGTCACTCCACAACTACTAGACTTTCTTTTGTGAAGAAATGCACAGAAATAAATTCTGTCTATGTGTCTCTTGAAAGGTAAGGTCTATATATTTTTCTTATA
The DNA here is from genome assembly GCF_037993035.2 of Macaca fascicularis. Taxonomy (NCBI): domain Eukaryota; kingdom Metazoa; phylum Chordata; class Mammalia; order Primates; family Cercopithecidae; genus Macaca; species Macaca fascicularis. The sequence goes on from NC_088386.1 coordinate 59,314,338, forward strand.
GTTTTTGCTAACTTCTATTATATTACCAAGGAATAGGATTGTGGCAAAGGGATAGGAGCAGCTGTTAAAAGATTTTTACTTTTTACTTTGAACTGTGCAATAAAAAATGTTAAAGTAACATAAGCTCAATTTTCAGTTCATAAAAAGCTAATTTGGAAAAATCCATATGTTCCGTTAAAGCATATTCTGTACATGTGACTAACAGTGCTGAGGCCATTGACTTTGCTCAATAAATATTTGCTTGATTGAGTAAATAAATGCATGAATGACTTTTTAATTCCTACAAATTATGAAGGAAAGGAACAAAAATGAAACTGTTTCATGGAATTCTGAAAAAGATTACAGTAGCTGAAAACAAAGAACATGGCATAGGTAAAGTGTCCCAGAGATCAGAGAAAGCCTGGATTCCTTCCAAAGTCAGACCAGGAAAGCCAAAACACCTGCAGGGCAAGACAGGTCAGAGTTTAGGCTTGAAGCCAAGAGGCTCTCGGCAAGAGCAGAGCCTCAGTTGGGCAGTGACCATAGGCAAGACCCTGGGGCTTACAGCTGAAGTTGGAAGACCTAAGCCGGGTAGGGGCCAATAATCAAGCCTCACATATAAAAATTGGTGGCAGAATAAAGGAAAAGTGTGAAATTCCTGGATTCAAGATCTGATTATATTTAATCACTTTGGTAATTTTGAGATGAGTTATACCAAATAATCCCTTTGTGATATTTTGGGGAATGTGTAAACTTTTAGGAAAATGTACTTTGTTGTTACTTCCAGTGTAGACTTTCTCTGCCTCAGTTAAAAATCAACAAATATTTAGCCATCTGCCATATGAACATCTTTGCATTCATTGTCTTCCATTAATAGAATATTACTTTTCTAGGCAACATTTCCTCATCAAAATCAGGGTGTAGACGGTGTGAGACAGCAGGCAGTCCCTTTACCTCCTGAAGGTAACACACAGTAAGCTGTGCTCATAGCTCTTCATGAGGTTGCGGAGGTTCCAAAATGTCACTGAAAGCATCACTCTTCTCTCCCTCAGGGTTGACTATGAACTTCACCTTTGATTGGATGTGTAAATACCTGGGCAATCTATAATATAATGCTAGAGATTTTTGCTGCATAGCAGCATGAAGCTCTAGCTGCTGATGCCCTGTTAGTGTTGGTGTGTATTAGTGTGCATATGAGCATGTATTTGTGGTAGGAATGTGGTAAGACTAATCAAGAAAACTCTCAGTTCAAACATTTGTCTTGTGGCCAATTATAGTGCAAGAAAAGGCAAAGGAATGGAATTGTTCAAACATGTAGAATTCTAGAATGACAAGAGAAATCTACCAATTAAACTAGTATTATCTCTAGTAGGTTACCTTAGCAGGTAGAGTTTCTTGGACAGGCAGGAAAATACGGAGATGTTTCTTTTGTTTCTCCATACATGTAATGTTCTGTAGATCCTGTGTCATTTATGCTGTGTCTTAGGAAAGATGTTTCAGACAGTTGTATAAATGGGTTTACTTGTTTGTGTGATATATGAAGAAATCTTTTGGGAACCTGAGCAGGATTTGTTCCTAAAGCAAAGACCCCTATATCCTAGAATCTCCATTTTCAACTTTGCAACTGTTTTCTACAAACTAGTTCATTCCTTGTATGTTCTAACTTCCTCACATAGACAGAAGTAAGGGTCTCGCAAATGCTCAGAATCCAATGGCATCATATATAACTTGGACTAGATGATGGTACATTTAGGTGGATTTGTACAAATGGAATGGTTAGACTTAAAGGATGAGGATTAATGGATTGGTGACATTTATCGAGAAGATCTTATGATACACCATGATGCCTTTTGGCAGATTTTCAGATGCCGTAAAGCAGAGTGAGAGCAAATATACTTCACATCAAATCAGAAACCTCTAAAATCAGAGAGTCTAATATAATACATTTGAATTTATAAGGTTACATAATACCATACATAGAAAATATAGAGACATTAAAACATCTCACAAATACAACTGTATGTATTTATTGAGGATATATACCTATCCAAGAATTTATATCAAATAAATGTGAGTGGATGCCTGCAGGAAAGAACGTGAGTGGGAATCCTGAGGTAAATGAACATTATTAACACAATAAACTAAACCAAAAGAGGGGCACTGTAGGGTTTAATGAAGAATATAAACATCAAAACTTTTTGCACATCCCAAGAGAAAAGAGATAGAAAAAGAAAAATAAATGAATTTACTAGTAATTAATATTAAGCCCAAAAGGATGTCCCTTCTCATCATTCATTTTCTACATCATACTGGGAATTATAACTAATATAAGACAAAAATATAGCATAAAAATATATTGATTGGGAAGGAAGATTTAAAACCGTGTTTGTTCACAGACAACATGATTTCTATGTAGAAACTGAATATTCCTTCTTATTTCTTTTATCATTGTTGTTATTCATTTCACATACATATAAGCATATATGGATATGCATATAAGTGTAATTTAATATATATTTTCTATTATTAATTATCTTGGATCAATAATGGGAAAAGTAAAATTCTAATTTTATCTTTAAAAATCTAGCTAGAAAGTCATTCTTTTTTGTTATGTGAATGAAAATCACTTTGAGATTTTAGTTGTTTGTAGCTTGGGCTATCAGTGTGTGTGGCTGCCAAACAACGCTATCTCTTGCTACATGAAAGGAAGCATAATGACTAGAAGAGGAGAGATGGTGAGATACTCTACTCGTAAATCACACACTGGTAATGATCATCAGTCTGGTTGCAAAGTTTAAGGATGTTGACGGTACTTCTTCAATGAAGAAAACCATGTCACAGGAGGAAGCACAATATAACCAAAAAGACTATGAATCAATCCATGATTCAGGTGGACAAAAAAGTACTTTCTTTTTTTGTTGTTGTTAATTTGTAATTTATGTGGGTACATAGTAGGTATATATATTTATAGGGTGCATGAGATATTTCGATCCGGGCACACGATGCATATTAATCACATCAGGGTAAATCAGGTAACTATCACCTCAAGCATTTATCCTTCACTGTGTTACAAACAATCCAATTATGCTCTTTTAGTTATTTTAAAAGATACAATAAATTGTTGACTGTAGTCATCCCATTGTGCTATCAAATACTAGAAATTATTCATTCTATCTAACTATATTTTTGTACACTTTAACCATCCCCATCCCATGCACTACTCCTTCTGGTAACCATTGTTCTACTCTCTATCTCCAGTACTTTCTTAATCATCTGTAATAACATAATTTCTGCCTTTTAGCCTCTGTTCTATTGAGTTTATGAAGAAAAAAAAAAATCCAGCCCAACTAAGGATGCTGCCTCCTCCTCAAGTTATCATTCAATTCTAGAATCTTGGGCATTGCCTTTGTGTTGAGGATAGGGGCTGCAGTTTTCAGTCATCAATCCCACAGGTAGCTGATGACACAATCTATGTATACATATGCTCTTTCAGCTAGGCTACACTCCATGGGGTAAGGAAACCGCGGGTGAAGCTGATCTTGGGCTTAACGCCATGATGAACTGCTCAAATATCTCTGCTTGGCATTTGGCTGCCTCACATTCAGTCTTAGTAGGAAGTGGAATAGAGGTCCCCTCTACTCTTGGAAGCCATGAAGTTGTTGCTGTCTCTTTCTTCTTCTCCCCAGGGTCTGAGAAATATTTTCTTACTATGGGGAAAATCTTTTTTCCCTTGTATTCTTCAATACCTTAACTTAAATTCCTCTGAAGCCTTAGGCTTTTGAAAAACAAAGCCACAATGATTTCTAAGTTCTATTTTGCCATATCCCTTTCCCAAATCGATACAAATATTCCCTTGAATGAGAAAGGGAAAGATAAGAAATATAAGCCAAAACAAAGCAAAAACGACAAAACAAAACAAAAGAAAGATATTGTATTTTCCAGCCAGATAGGAAAGAACTTTTTAATCACAAACCTATTCAATTATATAGTGGACTGCCGTGGGTATGAATCTATCATCAGTAGGTATGTTTCCCAAGATTCATTTTAGTGATATTGTAGAGTTGTTTTAAGTATTAGATGGAAGATTGAATGAGATGACCTTAATGTTCCTTCTTCACGCAAGAGTCTGGGAAATGATAATCCCACATTCTACCTCTTTAAGTGTTAAAAATGGTGGAACATGGTAACTGAGAGGTTATAAAGTAACCAATAAAGGAAGGAAATATTTACATTCAAAATATGAAAGGTGACAGGAAAGCCTGGCACATGGTAGGTGATCAATAGATTCAGATTTATTATTTTTTACAAAACAATTTGTCTCATTGAAAAAAATAAAATCACGTATTATCATAAATACAGATAAGTACAAAGCATGATCCCCCAAACCATAACCTACTTTTAGGATAATTAAATTTGATGACTCATCAACTATTCATGTCAGGTTGTAAGCTAGAAAATGAAAACCTACTACCTCTTAAAATAACAATAAAATTTCTATCACAAATATCTTGACACAAAAAGTACATTAACTTTTTTGCTTTCTTTTCATTTTTAGCTGCTATCCTTCAAAATAACCACAAATATTTTTCTCCAGATCTTTAAATAATGCATATGTACCTAGGATTCAATACACTTTGCAAAAATAAAAAGTATACAATTGATAGCTATAATATTTCAGTGACTACAAATTTAAGATCACCCATGAATATGAATCTGATCTAGTTTTTCTGTTCCACCCTACTCTGCAAGGAGTGTTACTTGTCATACAGAAAAAGTAAGCCAGCAAGAAAGCATGCTTGATGCTCTAACAAAAATTTGTCAAGGGCCTAATGTTTCATTTTTGAGTATTATATTTGTTGCTGTTAATAGGAACCAGAGGGCGAAAGGAAAATAATTGAGGTGGTGATTAGGTGTCCAGATATCATCTGTCATCTTTTCCAAAACTGGTAGATAATAATGGGTGTGATGCTTACTTTTTTTTTTTTCTTTTTTTTTTTGAGATGGAGTCTTGCTCTTGTTGCCTAGGCTGGAGTGCAAAGGCGTGATCTCAGCTCACTACAAACTCTGCCTCCCAGGTTCAAGAGATTCTCCTTCCTCAGTCTCCCGAGTAGCTGGCATTACAAGCACCTGCCACCATGCCCGGCTAATTTTTGTATTTTTGCAGAGACAGGTTTCCGCCATTTTGGCCAGGCTGGTCTCGAACTCCTGACCTCAGGTGATCCGCCCGCCTTGGCCTCCCTTAGTTTTGTGTTTACAGATATGAGGCACAGCACCCGGCCTGTGATGGTTACTTTTATGTGTCAGCTTGACTGGGTCATGGGATGGCTATATATTTGGTCAAACATGATTCTGACTGTTTATGTGAGGGTGTGTTTTGATGAGATAAACTCAAGTGAGTATACTGAGTACAGCAGATTACCCTCCCCAACGTGGGTGGGCCTCATCCAATCAGTTGAAGGCTTGAATAGAACAAAAAAGCTGAGCCTCTCGTGAGGAAGACTATTCTTTTGTGACCACCTTCAAATGAGGACATTGTTTTTTTCTGCCTTTGGACTCAACCTGAAACATAGCACTTCTTAGGTCTTGAGCCTGTCAGCCTTTGGACTACAGCTACACCATCATCTCTCCTGGTGTGTAGGCCCATGGACTCTGAATGGATTTACACCATCAGCATCCAGGGTCTCTAGTTTACTGACTGCAGATCTTGAGACTTGTCAGTATCCATAACCTCACAAACCAATCCCTCATAATAAACTTCTTCTGTCTATACATACTTTCTATTGGGTGTGTTTCTCTGCAGAACCCTGACTAATACAGGGAATGGGTCCCTAGGAGTCTGAACATTGCTTTATATCCTCTGAATAATAAGCTGATCATTAACTAGTTTTGTTACCCAAAGAGGTAAGCTGCTGTATTTTCTCTTCAATCTTTTGTGTATGGTTTTACTTGCTGCTAAAAGAGTGATGATTTTCTCCACCGACTTCTTGTTAGAGTGGCACTAATTGTAAGTGTGACTAGAAATGGCATTGCAGGGCATATCCAATGTTCCTATCTTTGCCTTGCGAAGCTACTTTGAATTAAACTGTGTAAGAAAAATGAAATTAAAAAGATTTTTGAAATACCTTTTGATTGAGAAATAAGAAATTGGGAAATATGACAACCAACCTTGTAACTACTTTCTGTCATTTTTCCTCCCAAAATCTGTTCAGCGAAAATTCATATTCTTTTCTGTTTTCTAGGCTTTACTTTTTTTGTTTGTTTGTTTTTGTTTTTTTTTGAGATGGAGTCTTGCTCTGTCGCCCAGGCTGGAGTGCAATGGCGCAATCTCGACTCACTGCAACCTCCACCTCCTGGGTTCGAGAAATTCTCCTGCCTCAGCCTCCCGGGTAGCTGAGATTACAGGCACATGCCACCATGCCCGGCTAAATTTTGTACTTTTAGTAGAGACAGAGTTTCACTATGTTGGTCAGGCTGGTCTCAAACTCCTGACTTCGTGATCCACCCACCTCGGCCTCCCAAAGTGCTGGCATTACAGGTGTGAGCCACCCATCCGGCGCAACTGAGATAGGCTTTTCTTATAGAAACATCCAGAGAGTTCTTGTGAGGCAGAAAAGCTAAGGGATGTGAGTGAAATGTGCTTTGAATAACTTTATCCTGATGACAAAGGGAATACAAGATAAAGCATTACCTTTTTAAAGAATCGCTTTCCTAAATTCGTTTATTTATTCATTCATTTCACAAATATATATTGAGCACCTACGATGTGCCAGGCATTATTCTTAGCACGAGGGACACAATAGTGAAGAAAAAATGGCAATAATATCTGCCCCGTGGAGTTTACATTACAGTGGGGCAAAAATGACAATCAAAAAAATCAGTTAGTCAAATACACGGTATTGAGATACAACCATCTTTACGATTGGAACATTTTCCCTTAAATTTAGCCTTGTTAGTTACTATGTATAATTTTAGCATAGTTGATTATTACAAAGTTTCTTTTTCTTTCTGTCCTTAAATAATCTTGCCACTCAATTCTATTCCATCCTATTTAAACGTGTAGGAATCCATTGACTTCTCAGAGCGTTAGGTGCCATAACAGGTGTTATGAGATTTACGAAAAAACAAAGAAAGTAATATGTTCTCTGCCTTCGGAGAATTTTCAATCAATGGAAAGTTAGGTTTTGCAGAATAGCATGTACAAAAGACAAAATATTCTGAAGTAATATGAGGTCAGGGGAGCTTAAAAGGATGAACACAAATGCCTACCATGTAAAGGAAGGTGCCATTGGAGTTTACATTGATCAGCCTTAGAATTCTAGAATGAAAGATTCTGGAATAAAGAAAGGAGACGATATCAAACTATAAGTAAAAGAAATAACAGATGGTGTGAATTACTGATGAGCCGTAAAGTTCTGGAATGAAAGATTCTGGAATAAAGAAAGAGACTATATCAAAGTGTAAGTAAGAGAAACAACAAAAGGTGTGAATGACTATTGTATATTGGGGAGGATGGAGAAATCTAACTAGTAATTTATGGTGCATTATCGGGGTAAGCCTGGACTAAGGAGAAATTGAACTTCTGAGAGTTTTGAATTCAAGCTGAACATGTTGAGTTTGACTCAATATATTTCCAAGAATTTATTTTGACAAAACCCTTGTGGCTCTTCTAGTTGTGTGTGTGTTCGCAGTGGTGTGAGTGGAAAAGACAACTTACACACAGACTCAAAGGGTTTTTTCTATTCTCTCACTCAATAATAATCAACACAGAAGATGTCTGTGGCCAAACGTGCGGGGTTCCTCCCCACACACTAAGCAAGCAATCAGTTCTGCAGTGGACACCAGCTGGTCTCCTCCAATTCAATTCAACTCTGAGGCTATCTACCTGAAGATAGCCTCAGAAACCACAAGTAGAGGGCCAGTTCCACAAGACTGCCCCCTCCTTCCCATCCATCACAAGTCTGGGCCTCCAGAACTTCTTACCAAATGGCTACAAGTTGGGATTCCTATGAGCTCCTCTTTTGGGTTCGATTAATTTGCTACATAGGTCATAGAACTCAGGGAAATCCTTACTTAGGTTTACCCATTTATTACAAATATTATTTTAAAGGATATAAACAGCCAGGTGAAGAGATACATAGGGCCACATTTGGAAGTGCTCCTACGTAGGAGCTTCTGTGCCCAAGGAGCTGGGATGTGCCAGTCTCCTGACACGTGGATAAATTATTGTTCACCTTCCAGTAAGCCTCCACATGTTCAGCTATCCGGAAGCTCTCCAAACCCTTTTGAATTTTTGTGGAGGCTTCATTACTAGGCATGATCGATGAAATAATTGGCCACTGGTGATAAATTTAACTTTAGTCCCTCTACCCTCCCTAGAGGTTGGGTCATGGGGCTGAGTCCCAAGCTTCTAATCCTGCCTTGGTCATTCAGGTGATGAGCCTCCATCCCGATGCCACCTAGGGGCTGCCAGTTGTCAGTCATGATGATACAAAAAGACATTGCCATGGAAGTTCTAAGGATTTTAGGAGTTGTATGCCAGGAAATAGGGTGATAGAACAACTATGTATTTCAAAATATCACAGATGGGGAGTAAGTTGAAGGGTTCTATTAAATATTTGTCAAGGAAAGAAAATTAGTATAAAAAAAGTGTCTTAGAATTGGGCTTCAGTTTCAAGTGATAAAACTGATATTTGTGAATTGATATGCCTTTCCCAGTTCCTCCAGACAAATTTTGAATTCAAGATCTTAATAGTAGCTCAGTGGAATTGACCTAAGGAAGCAACCTAAGGGTTCAAAAAGAATAACTCAAGGAATATGGTTTGCTCAACAAAATTTACATTCAATTCAGCAAGTATTTGTTGAGCACCCCTTCTGTACTTACATTTCACTAAGTGCTATGAGATAAAAAAGATAACATGTAACACTTGGCTCTTGCTTCATTCATTATTCAACACTTATTTACTGAGCAACTTCTATGTGCTAAAGACTAGTCCTCTATTAGGTCTTGAAAGTATCTTGTGATGTTTCCTTAATAAATATCCTTTGCAGATAATCATACTCTGCCTTCCCATCCCCATTTCAGAATTTTAGGTACCATATGAAACAGAATCAGATTTTCCCATTTATAGTTAGGTTGAACAAATAACATGAGAAACCAGTGCTTCTGCCAATGAAGCCAAAGAAATTTAGCTCCACTACAGATCATACCAAACTACTCTTGAAGGTCTTGCTTTGGAGGGTGATACATCTCTGCCTTTTTCCTGAGAGGTCACTTTTCTAGCATCTCACCGCTGTTCACTGTAAGTTTATTCATTGTGGACATGGAGATAGTTAAATGAATTTCACAATTTTTCCAAAAGCTGATAAGATGTCAAATCTTAGCTTTTATATTTAATGTTTTCTGTAGAAATAAGGGATGTGAAGGACGTCTTCAAGGAGAACTACAAACCACTGCTCAATGAAATAAAAGCGGACACAAACAAAGGGAAGAACATTCCATGCTCATGGATAGGAAGAATCAATATTGTGAAAATGGCCACACTGCCCAAGGTAATTTATAGATTCAATGCCATCCCCGTCAAGTTACCAATGACTTTCTTCACAAAATTGGAAAAAAACTACTTTAAAGTTCATATGGAACCAAAAAAGAGCCCACATTGCCAAGACAATCCTAAGCCAAAAGAACAAAACTGTAGGCATCACACTACCTGACTTCAAACTATACTACAAGGCTACAGTAACCAAAACAGCATGGTACTGGTACCAAAACAGAGATATGACCAATGGAACAGAACAGAGCCCTCAGAAATAATACCACACATCTACAACCATCTGATCTTTGACAAACCTGACAAAAACAAGGAATGGGGAAAGGATTCCCTATTTAATAAATGGTGCTGGGAAAACTGGCTAGCCATATGTAGAAAGCTGAAACTAGATCCCTTCCTTATACCTTATATAAAAATTAATTCAAGATGGATTAAAGACTTAAATGTTAGACCTAAAACCATAAAAACCCTAGAAGAAAAACCTAGGCAATACCATTCAGGACATAAGCATGGGCAAGGACTTCATGACTAAAATACCAAAAGCAATGGCAACAAAAGCCAAACTTGACAAATGGGATCTAATTAAACTAAAGAGCTTCTGCACAGCAAAAGAAACTACCATCAGAGTGAATAAACAACCTACAGAATGCGAGAAAATTTTTGCAATCTACTCATCTGGCAAAGGGCTAATATTCAGAACCTACAAAGAACTCAAACAAATTTACAAGAAAAAAACAAACAACCCCATCAAAAAGTGGGCAAAGGATATGAACAGACACTTCTCAAAAGAAGACATTTATGCAGCCAACAGACACATGAAAAAATGCTCATCATCACTCGCCGTCAGAGAAATGCAAATCAAAACCACAATGAGATACCATCTCACACCAGTTAGAATGGCGATCATTAAAAAGTCAGGAAATAACGGGTGCTGGAGAGGATGTGGAGAAATAGGAACACTTTTACACTGTTGGTGGGACTGTAAACTAGTTCAATCATTGTGGAAGAGACAGTGTGGCGATTCCTCAAGGATCTAGAAGTAGAAACACCATTTGACCCAGCCATCCCATTACTGGGCATATACCCAAAGGATTATAAATCATGCTGCTATAAAGACACATGCACACATATGTTTATTGTGGCGCTATTTACAATAGCAAAGACTTGGAATCAACCCAAATGTCCATCAATGACAGACTGGATTAAGAAAATGTGGCACATATATACCATGGAATGCTATGCAGCCATAAAAAAAGGATGAGTTCATGTCCTTTGTAGGGACATGGAGGCAGCTGGAAACCATCGTTCTCAGCAAACTATCACAAGAACAGAAAACCAAACACTGCATGTTCTCACTCATAGGTGGGAATTGAACAATGAGAACACTTAGACACAGGGTGGGGAATATCCCACACCAGGGCCTGTCATGGGGTGGGGGTAGGGGGGAGGGATAGCATTAGGAGATATACCTAATGTAAATGATGAGTTAATGGGTGCAGCACACCAACATGGGACATGTATACATATGTAACAAACCTGCACGTTGTGCACATGTACCCTAGAACTTAAAGCATATATAAAAAGAGAAATGTCGTCTTATGTATGTCAAAATTGTAATAAATATACAACCAAACGAACAAAGAAAAGCATCAAGAGAATAGTAGAATACTTACAAATACTAATTGTGAAGGTGAAAGGTAGTGGAATTTGAGAAGGAATAAGATGAATTTGACTGGTAGATTTTCTCTATACATATTGAATATGTGCTGAATTAAAACTTAATCAATGTCTACTACACTTTCCATCTACTAGATCTTGTGTTAGGTACTTTCTTATACATTATCTTGTTAAGTTCTTCCAGGAAACTTGTGAAATAATTTAGTACTATATTTATTTTGTAGTTGCAGAGAAATATACATTTAAAAAGTTAACTGAGTCATCAACTAGTTACTGGCAGTAGTTTGGTGGAAAGAACACAGTTGTCCTGTCACAATGATTGGAGAATGAAAATTTTAAGAAAGTAAAAATAAACCTGAGATTTCAGTATACTTTGTTATAATAAAGAAGGAATTCACAGCTGCACAAATTGTCAGAACACATTGTTTTTACTCTTATCATGTATTTTAATTGAACCTATACTGCATTAATTGAAAATTGATTGTGAAAACCACATGATTGATTAGCATCATCCTAAACCTAAGTGAAAAAGCCAAATAAAGAGGAATTAACTATGTAAAATATTTATGCTGTCATAAGGAGCATTTAACATATCTGGCCCAGTAACCTGTTCAGTTAGAGGCTGTCAAAGTACTTGCTAATGATTGACTTTGTATCAGGTAAAATAATACGGCAAGTCTCTTACTACAAAAAAAAAATCTTGAGGCAACAGTAATTCAGTGTTTTCTTGGACTTCGTGTTATAGATTGTGCAACAGTGAAAATACCTTTCTTTGCCATTCTTAGGCAGTTGAGGTAAAGGTAAAAGAATTTTAAGGCTAAAACTGACTACCCATGGCAAGAGCTGCTTAGCCAAATAATTTATAGGGAACATGTGATGGTTTCCAGGAGTGACATGCGTCATCTTCCCACATGAAACTATGTAGAATGTAATTTTACAGTTGGGTAAATTCTCAAGGCAGGGCACAAAGATCTGGCTGTGGGATGCCCATTAATGTCAGAAGGAGTCAAGGGGCTGTATTCCTCATGCCCCTCTTAGAGAATGCACCTGTGTCAGCCTGCTGTGAGAGGAGTCTATTCCTTTTCTGGAAATTCTGATGGCCAATGTTAACCAATATCATGTAGTGGATGTTTATATGACTTTACATTGGTTCTTAGGATTGTCTATGAATAACCACAGTGTGAAAATGAAAAAGTCATCTATTTTTATTCAAATTTTTAAATTTAAATTTTAGATTTTTGTGGTTACATAGTAGTTGTATATATTTTGGGGGTAGTTGTATACATTTTTGGGGTACATCATACATTTTTATCCAATATAATTCTAGACTTTTTTTTTATTATGAAAAGGCCACTGTGAGCAAATGTAATATTATGTGAACTAGAAGTCATATAATAGAACATCTTTGCAAATGAAGAAAAAATATTGCAATATGGTGATATGTAATTATAATACTTACAAAATCATGATCAATATGGTTTCAGTCCTATAAGAGCATTATATTAATAGTTAAGAAAGCAAAGTCCATGTGATAATGGACAATCCCAGTATCTCAAGTCTTTACTTCTATTTCTTCCACACGAGGAAAGTGGCATATAAGTACTTGCAATATTTGTTAAAATGCCCAGTTTTTCTTTTTTAACAATGTATTACCCTTACATACTTGAGCAAGCTCTAAACTGCTGCCCTCTAAATGTTCCCCACCTACTCCTGAATATTTTGTGTTGTATTTACTTTCTTTCTTTCCATTCTTCTTCAAAAAGTCTAGAACCAGCCTGGTGAGGCTAAATCTGCATTGGAGAGATGTGTTGGGCAGGTAACTGAGAAGGCTGTGCCATGATCCTCTTCAGAAGAATGTAAACACAATGTAGTTATTGACTCAGAATCAATAGTGCATAATATCAGAGATTTTAAGAAGCACTTTTTGGATATCTATTCATTTACTTATTTGTACAATATGTACTTTTTAAAGCTCCCACCAAGTACAATGGATGACAGAGGATACAAAAATAAATAATATACAGAGATGCAGTTTTGACCATCACAGGGAAGTTAAACATCTAGATGACAGAAATGTTCTATAATTCTCTGTAACATTCATTAGTATACTGTGTTATAGTAGCCACTAGCCACATGTAGTTATTGAGCACCTGAAATGTGGCCAGTGTAACTGAATAATTTAGTTTCAAATAAAGTTTAATTTTAGTTCATTTACATTTACATTTGAATAGTCACAAATTTAAATTTGAATAGTTACCATACTGGGCAGAGCAAATTTGAAAAATCCCAAAAATTCAGCTTGTGATGTTAAGTACCAATAATTTCAAAATGGGGTTAATGCTATGAGATGAGCGCAAACAAAATTCTTTAAGGCTCAGTATGGTGAAATATCTCCACTGAGAAAAATTTAAAACAAGTATTTGATGTTGATTTGAAAGATGTAGGCAGTGTCATTTACGTAGAACAATTAATTTTATGGAGAAGTTTAAGGGAAACACCTGCTACATGTCAGATATTTTATACACATGCTTTTATTTAATTCTCACAGCTGGGAAATGTTGTCACCACTGAATAATTGATGGATTTGGAGCTGCAGTGTTAATGACCATACCCAGATTCACCTAGCTAGTAACTGGTGACTAGATTTGAACTCAGGTCTTCCTGACTCCAGATCTCAGGTGTGTTCCACTTTGCTAGGCTGATGAGGGAGTGAGACGAGAATCAAATGTGATTTCAGGGTACAAAACAGGATAACATGAAGGGTGGTGGTGCCATGACCAGAAGTGGGTGAGTCAGGCAGAGAGTTAGTTTGGAGTTGCTGAAGGGATGCATAGACTAGTTAGAGGGGAGGAGAACAATGAAGATTTGAAATTTGGAAGCCAACTGCCAGCTCTGATAATTGCCATTCGAGTGGTGGTTGGGTCTTCAAAGGAGAGAATACATCCACAAGGTAAGGGGCTTACAATAAAATTCTGGGAAACATGTCCTTTTTTCAGGCCTAGAAAGAGAAGAGGAGCCAATAAAAGCATCAGTGAAGTGGTTAGAGATGTAGGAAGAATAATATCAAGGTGGTGGTCACTAGTGTCAAATACTACAGAAAGAACAAAGATGGTGATGAGGAAATCATCAGTTTCCTGATGGGAAGCTTAGTGACCTTGAAGAGAGACAGAACACGACGACTTAGGAACCCTCAGCTTTCTAAAATTTGTACTTTCCAAAGGCCCTTCTCTGTGTTTCTGGGCCTTTGCTCTCATACATACCAGCTGTTTTTTCAAAATTCTTAGATAAGATCTGAGTCCTTTAAAACGTAAACCTTACAGTTTTCATGAGGTTCTATAACTACTTTCCTCCTTATCTCTAAAACCCAGTTCTCTGCCTAGGACTTAGTGTCCCTTAATAAACATTAGTAGGATGCATAATGAGACTAGAGAATGGGATATTCTTTCGTGCCTATTTTAGTATTTTGGTTATTTTCATTAATATTAGATTATTCATTAATTATTGAACTCCTAGGCACTAAGTATTATTGGTAATACAGAGCAAATCTGACAATGTGAGATCTTATCCTGTTCCCAAAGAATTTGTAGTCTATGTGGAGGAGAGGATGAGACAAACACACCCAAGCTTATTAAGTACTACATTGTATGAAACGCAGCACTGAGAGACATTCGGCATGCGGTGGCCAGTCAAACTAGTTTTTTAAGATATTGAACAACTTTCCCCCACAGTGAACTTTCCTGGCACCTATTCTCTTTCTGGGGATCCCAGGACATCCCCCTGTTCCAGCAATTGAAAGAGTAAGGGCTGGCAAACAAGGGCCTGTAGTACCCTGTCCTTGCAGTACAGCCAGTATTCATTCTTGATTGTATGGGTTTCCTGCCATCTCAACTGCTGAATATTTTGAATATCACACTTGCAAGTGCATATTATAAAGACTATATTATAAAGATTACCTGAATAAAGTCAGTCTTAGAAAGTCAGGTAAAACAAATGACAAAGGAAGTAGTGGTGATGCTAATTTCTTTGGGTAAAAGTGATTATTAATTATAGATTAATATTAATAACATTAATATAATTAATATTAATTATAGATTAATAATTATAGATCACATATTAATAACAGATATGTGAGTGCACCTATATTTGATACGGTAATACTTGGAGTATAGCATGCAACTGCTCAGTACACAATGGATGGCTAGTCTAGCCCTGACTTTGCTGTTGTGGGGACTCAGAAACCAATACCCCAGAATATGATGCTTTGTACATGCCGAACAGAAGAAGAGGCCTCAAGGTCTCTCTGGCGTCCCCTCTGCCCCATCACCATCTCTCCCTAAGCACAGGTAAAATTGTTCTCTGAAATTCCCTTATCTGTCTAAAGTCCAGACTTCCTAAAGAAAAAAACAATTACCTCTGGTTTCTTCCCTGAGTTTTCATTGATTGAACCCATATCCTAGGAAGGAAGACAGAAGTGTATCAACACACCTGGAAAGACTTTTGGCATAAACCATCATCCGCTCTACGATCCCAACAGACTTTGCCCCAGACCACTGACTTCCCTTAAACATCATTTATGATTCCCCTAACGTCATCCACCCATCCCCATTTCCCCTTCCTCTAAGAAGTAGGATATGTGGGTCTCTATACCCCACTGGAAACTGCGTAATGACTCTTTTTCTCCCTATTCACTTGGTAGTAATACATTTGTAAAGCCTTTTCTCTTACTAATCTGCCTTATTGTGAGTCGATTATGCAGTTAACCTTCAGAGGGTGAAGGGGAAGTTCCTTTGGCCCCAACACTCTTAATTAGCTTTATGGCCTTGGTTAAGTCACTTTACCTCCTAGGTTTATTTTATTTGTTTGTGAAATAAATTGCCTGAAAAATTGTATCAGTTAGAATGCTTTTGGCTGCAGGTATCAGATAAATTTTATTCAACTGGCGCAGGAACCAATGGCTTATAGCATACAAAAAGAAGTCTATCGGCAGGGCACTCTTCAGGCAGGATAAATGAAGACCCTGGCTCTTCAAAATTCTCTTGGCTCTACCCTCTCTAGGCGTGGACTTCATTCTCAATGCTAGGGGAACA
Source organism: Macaca fascicularis (assembly GCF_037993035.2). Taxonomy (NCBI): domain Eukaryota; kingdom Metazoa; phylum Chordata; class Mammalia; order Primates; family Cercopithecidae; genus Macaca; species Macaca fascicularis. Next base: position 59,330,629 of record NC_088386.1, read on the forward strand.
AGAGGGACATTGCTTTCTTGTGTCTTTTTTAAAAATTTATTTTATTTTTTTGAGACAGAGTCTCGCTCTGTCGCCCAGGCTGGAGTGCAGTGGCCGGATCTCAGCTCACTGCAAGCTCCGCCTCCCGGGTTTACGCCATTTTCCGGGTTTACGCCATTTTCCGGGTTTACGCCATTTTCCGAGTTTACGCCATTTTCCGGGTTCACGCCATTTTCCGGGTTCACGCCATTTTCTGGGTTCACGCCATTTTCCGGGTTCACGCCATTCTCCTGCCTCAGCCTCCCGAGTAGCTGGGACTACAGGCGCCCGCCACCTCGCGCGGCTAATTTTTTGTATTTTTAGTAGAGACGGAGTTTCACCGTGTCAGCCAGGATGGTCTCGATTTCCTGACCTCGTGATCCGCCCGTCTAGGTCTCCCAGAGTGCTGGAATTACAGGCGTGAGCCACCGCGCCCGGCCTCTAGGTCTTTTTTAAGAGTGAAGAATACTCCTAATAGTACTAATAGTTCCAGGGATCATGAGAGTAACTTCCATATTAACTAGATTGCGTTGTTCTGGTTTTTGTTTCATCAACAACCTGCGGAGTGCTGAGAAGAGTCCCTGGTAAGATAGAGCATTTGATGTGGCTACTACTGAGGGGGTCTGGTGCACTGCGGGAGAGATTCAACTGTTAGAATTCCTCCAGACAGGTGGGCCTGTTGGCACGCACCGCAAAATAAGTGAGCTGTTCTCAGCCAGTCACACTGGCCCACTGTATTCCCAAAGAAGGACAAATTCAGAGAAGATTAGTGAAGGTGTTAAAGAAGCGAGGAAAAGAAATCAGCTGACTAGCCCATACTGTTTCGTTAGTTTCTTTCCCCTGGACATTGTGACTGTATTTGCTGGTTTGTGTCCTGACTCCGGCCTGATTTATTTCTGACCCTAACCTGTGTCTTATCATCTTAGATTTATGGAAAAGTTTTCTCATTAACTAAAATACTGACTTTCCAATCAAGCTTCAGCTCCTCTATTATCTGCAGCTGGTAATGAATGCATAGGCCAGCTCAGGCTTAAATGAGCCTCTGTCATCCCTGCGGGATGAATTTAGCGGCAAGCATAAAGCAGTTGCTCACTAAAGGCTTCTTGAACTGATACTCTCCCACCAGAATATGTCTACATCCTCTATCAGATGTGTACTCTTGTGAGTGTGCCCTGTGTTCAGCTTGCTACAGACACATGGATATTTGAACAGTTTTTCACAGGATATATTTCAGTTTGAGAACAAATGTTTTACTATGCAGTAATTGAAGGTTCTTTCCATTTTTTATTATTGTCCCGAAATCTGATTATTGACTGTTGACTTCACTATAGATCACAAATTTATAGCTGAAAAAAGAATTATGATATTGTTAAGTAAGGGAAAAAGGCCTTCTAAACTATCCTGGAAAGAGTCAGCCTCATATGACCCTTGGATGGCTTTCAAATCTTGAAATATTTTTCCTCATTTTCTCCCTTGTTTTGGATTGAGGGTTTTGTTTGTTTGTTTTGTTATAATTCCATATATGTCCTTTGCTGGCTCATTAGCTATATTTTTCTTTCTTTCTTTCTTTCTTTCTTTCTTTCTTTCTTTCTTTCTTTCTTTCTTTCTTTCTTTTTAAATTGCTTTAGTGTATATGGTATGCATCTTTAACTTATCACAATTTACCCTCAATTAATGTGATACTGCAATTTCTCTCTACCAAGGCTTTGTGCTATTTTCATACATTTTATTCCCACATTATGGTATAAAAGCAAGAGTACATTGTTATTCATTTTGCTTTTAACAGTGAATTACTTCATGTACTTTAAAAGTTAAGAAACAATCTCTTTCATATTTACCTACATATTAACCCTG